>NC_133650.1:152848922-152954880 GCF_009905375.1 Apium graveolens
TTAATGGTGCTCAACTGAACTACACCACTACTGACAAAGAACTTTTGGCTATTGTCTATGGTTTTGAGAAATTTAGATTTTATCTACTTGGGATGAAGGTGACAGTTTTCACTGATCACACTGCCATTCGATATCTCGTCTCGAAAAAGGACTCGAAGCCTAGATTGATTCGTTGGGTTCTTTTACTTCAGGAGTTTGAATTAGATATCAAGGACAGAAAAGGAACTGAAAATCAAGTTGCCGATCATCTCTCGTGCTTAGAGGATCCAATTGTTACTTCACAAGATAAGTCGTTGATTAACGAATCTTTTCCCGATGAGCAATTATTTGGAGTGCAAGCAGAAGAACCGTGGTTCGCCAATATTGTGAACTACCTTGTGAGTAATATTATGCCTCCAGAGTTGACTTCCGCTCAAAGGAAGAAGTTTCTACATGAAGTGAAGTGGTATATGTGGGATGAGCCCTTTCTTTTTCGACAAGGAGCTGACCAAATCATAGGGAGATGAATTCCTTATAGGGAAACGGGGGGGGGGGGATCTTGCGAGATTGCCACTCAATGGCTTATGGAGGATATTATGGGGGAGAAAAGACAACATCTCGTATTCTTCAAGCAAGTTTCTTTTGGCTGACTTTGTTTAAAGATGATCATCATTTCATTTTGAAATGTGATCGATGCCAACGTGTGGGTAATATGTCCAAGAGGGATGAGATGCCTCTTAATGTGTTTCTCGAGGTTGAAGTCTTCGATGTTTAGGGAATTGACTTCATGGGGCCATTTGTCTCATCTTGTAACAATCAGTATATCTTGTTGACGGTTGATTATGTCTCGAAATGGGTTGAAGTTAAAGCATTGCCAACGAACGATGTGAAGGTAGTGCATAATTTTATTCACAAGCAGATATTTAAAAGATTTGGAACTCCAAGTGTCATAATCAGTGATGAGGGGTTGCATTTCTGTAACCGCTAGTTCACTGCTATGATGCAAAGGTATAATGTGAATCATCACATTGCTACGGCTTAACATCCTCAGATGAATGGTCAAGCTGAGGAATCTAACAGAGATATCAAGCGCATTTTATAGAAAGTTGTGTGTCCATCGAGAAAAGATTGGTCTTTAAAGCTTGATGAAGCTGTTTGGGCGTATCGAACAGCATATAAGACTCCACTAGGGATGTCACCGTATCAGTTGGTTTATGGTAAGGGGCGTCATTTACCGGTGGAGCTAGAGCATAAAGCGTATTGGGCTTTGAAGAAGTTGAATCTTGATTTGGATGCAGCTGGAAAGAAGAGGATGCTTCAATTGAATGAACTCGACGAGTTTCGACTTAAGCATATGAGAACAACAAAATATATAAGGAGAAAGTCAAGAGGTGGCACGATAGGGTCTAGTGCTCAAATCATTTGTGCCAGGGCAACAAGTTCTTTTCTTCAACCCTCGTCTCTGTCTTTTTCCTGGAAAGTTAAAGTCAAGGTGGTCAGGGTCGTTTGTTGTCAAAACTATGTTTCCACACGGAGTGGTGTAGACTTTTGAGAATGATCCGAGCCAAGCGTTCAAGGTAAATGGTCAGAGGTTGAAGCATTACTATGGTGACACGGCAAACCGCGAGATAGTTAGTGCCTTTTTATTATCCGTTTGATCTCGAGTTCTACGTCAAGCTAACGACGTAAAACAAGCACTTCTTGGAAGGCAACCCAAGTTTGTTGTACATTAGTAGATAGAGGAAGAAGAAAGAAAGGAGAAAAACATAAAAAAATCAAAAAATGAAAAAAATTGGGGGCCAATTACAGTAGCACGGCGCGGCCGCGCTGAGGAAGCGGGGCGGCCACGTTGGAATTCTAGAGATACGGCGCGCCCGCGCTACCTAGCGGGGCGGCCACGCTGAAATAAGAGAAACATGACGCCCCTGCACTGTGGTAGTGCGCGGCCGTGCTAGTCCCCGAATTCTGAAAACAAATAACAGCTAAGAATTAAAGAGAAAATCGGGGACTTTGATTAAAAATCAATTCCTAATTTTACTCTTCCACATCCCAAATTTCCCTCTCCAAATCAAACACATTATTCCCACTATTCCCATAATCAATTCCCACTTCTATTCTATATCTAATTCTCTTCTCACCTCCTATATATACATACACTTATACACAAACTTCTCCACCACAACTCAAATTCTCAAACACAAATTCTCTCTCAAACACTTAACTTTTATTCTCTCTACTCAATCCCAATGTCACCCAAGAGACAAAGAGCTCAAGTAAGCAGCAGCACCACCGATTCTTTGAGTGCGGATGGTGTGAGGCCGAGATTTTCAACTCCCGAGGCTGAAGAGGAGTATACGAGGCTTCTCTCGAAGCCTATAGCTAAGAAACGTGGTTTTCTGCCATCGGGGAAGGATGGTAGGTTGTTGGAGATGATTCTGGAGATGGGTTGGGTTTCTTTTTGCGAGGCACCCGCTTGCTGTACCCATGAGTGTTGTTCGAGAGTTCTATGCTAATACGAAGGCAGAGAAGAATGGCTTCACGGTGATTAGAGGGATGACTGTGGAGTACAGTGCTGAGGCCATAAGGACATTGATTGATCAGCCCGCAAGGAGGCCCAGGCAGGATACTTGGAATGATAAGACTCCAAATGACTTTGATCTGGATCTGATTGTTGGTACTCTATGTATGCCAACTATTCACCGGAAGTTCAAGAGGGGCACTAATGAGTATTCTACGTTCCCTGCTTCGAGCATAAACAGGTTTATCCGTGCATGGAATGCATTTATTTGTGCGAACGTCATGCCATCTTCTCATGTGCATGATGTGACTGTGGAGCGTGCACAGTTGTTGTGGGGTATTCTTCAGGGAGATTATGTGGATCCTGGGATGGTGATCTACCAGAGTATTCTGAGGTTTTTAAGGGGGAGTACTACGGGGTCTATACCCTATGCGTCCATAGTGATGAAGTTGTGCTTGGCAGTTGGTGTTCGGTGTCCAGCACACGAGCAGCTCCAGATTCCGAGTGCTCTGATTGACAGCACCACTTTAGCGACGGTGCAAGAGTGGGATGGAGGCAAGCCTGATTTGAAGGGGCTTGGATATACTTTTGACCATCTTCCTGGTGGGAGGCCAGCTGTTGGGATAGCTCAGACGAGTAGGACAGCTGGAGGTCTCAGTTAGGTGAGGAGGCTGGGCCATCGCAGCCGGAGCATGAGAAGGCAGGAGCTGATATTGGAGTTGGGATGAGCATGGCGCAGTATAGGTGTATGAACCTAAATTTTTGACATCGGTAAAAGACCTTTATTAATAGTAATATAATAACTTGAATTTTTGAGACCTTGTAAAATGTTTAATGAACAGTAACCCTGACGGACGGGAAAAAAAACTTTTGAGCCCACACTATGTAGTGCATGAGAAAATAAGTTTCGGAGTTGATACTACGATTATACGTACCAAATGAGTGTATGTAAACGCTATTAGTTTTCGTAGAAAACGAACTTTGAAAAACGACCGTATTACGACTCATCGAGGATTACAGGAATCGCAATATAATTACGAGATTAAAACCCTACGGATTTATATTCAAGTATGATAATTAAAAATATAAGGAATAAATACGAAAGGAATTACGTCGCGAACCATTTACGAGTAAGTATTACGTAAACATTTAAACAAACGAGCGAACACGTAAACGATTAAATAAACGTAAAGCACTAACTAAACCATGGTAAGAAAGTAACCATGGTTACTTCATCAAATTGTGAGCTAACCATAGGATGATCAAGCTAGCTAGCAAAATAGTGTGCTAATGAAGCTAACCCGTATAGTTTAGCTTGTAACCTAGCAAGCTACAAAGATTTGTCCCCAAGATTTGTAACAAGAATAAACCTAGAATTCAACCTAGGAGAATAAAAATCAAGTGCAAGATCTTCCACCCCATTTCCTAGAAGAAACCTAGCAAAGCAACCAAGCTAAGCAACCAAGGGAAGCAAGTATAAACCCCCCTTCACCATTGCTCCATTCGGTCATTGAAGAAAAAGGGGAGAAATCCAAATTCAAATCTCAAAATCTATCCATGGTAAAATAATCCCATTAATTCTCAAGCCTCCTAGCAATTAAATTAAGGTAAGAAAATTCTTTCATCTCTTTTTATCAAGGTTTGATGGGTGAAATAAAATCAAGAAACTCACTAGTGAATAGTATGAATAGTAACCTCTCTTTGGTTTCTTGATTTCAATGGTGGTTTTAGGTTCCAAAAATCATACCAAGCACTTCCAAGCCTCCACCATCCTCAAGAACACATCTCAAGCTTTCAAGAAAGGTAAAAAATTTTGGCCCAACTTTATTTAAGATTCATTTTTAAGATCCATTTAGTATGTGGTAGAAAACTTAGTTTAAGAAGTGGTATTGTTGAGATCTTGAAGTTTCAGTTAAGTAGATTTAAGGTTGATTGTTGTTGCCTCAAGAACATGATTTTCTTGAGAGGATTTGTGTGTTAATGATGAAATGATGATTGTTGGTGGTTGTGTTAAGAGTTAGGGCGTAAACGAAACCCCGATCGTAAACGTAACTCCGTTAAAACCAACGAATCGTAACTTTAAGTTTCTGCAGAAAGTCCCGAAGTTTTAAACTGTAGTTTCTTGAAAAATAATCTTTGATTATGATAAAAAAATTTATAAGGATCTTTTAGGCGCTTGAATCGCTTGATTCCGATTTACCGATCAAAAGTTATGGCCATTTTACTAAAAATGATTTACGAGACAAAAACTGCTACGAATTACGAACTTTGAAAATATAAAGGATCGACTTAAGAATGTTCATTAATCATGAAATTTTTACAGAGAGTAGTATTTTGAGTTTCCTAATTTCCATAAAAATTTCAAGTGAAAATATTGATTTTTCAGTTTTATAAAAATGTCGGAGCCGAGACCGCTCAAGTAGAAACCGTAAGAATCCATAAGCGGAGCCGACGGCGATAATAAGAATGAACCAAAGATACTTAAAAATATGAAGCGATCATAATGTGAATAATGACTGAAAGGAATAATAAGGGTAGTATAAGTCGAGAGGGTGCATAATAAGTAGCAGATGAGTATGAGTCGCCGTAAATTAGAACGGGACCTAATAAAACGAATTGTGTTTATGATTATAGATTTCCGAGCAGAACCTAGAGCATCCTCCACCGCGAGATACCCAGGCAAGTTTATGAACCCAACTCCATTTTACTGTTGTGTTGTGAAAGAATTGTTTTAGAATATTTGCATAAATACCATGCTTGCCATGATACATAGTTGTTGAATTTTCGCATAATATAGCGATGTTGTACGATACGTATATATCGTAAAATATTTAATTCCGCTTTAAGCGTGACGTTTGATTATAAGACCGAGAGTCGGTCGAGACTTTAAGATGAAAACCCGGGAATCATTCCGGTGATATTATAGGGAGATTATAAGTCCATAATAGTACGTTTTAAAGGGACTCATCGTCCACTTACGAAACATTAAAATATCTCGAACTTTTATTAAAGCGATTTCCCAATGATCATATTACCTCAACTATATTTTATGATTCGAATAATAAATACTATATATTTATTCCTTTATTATGGGAGTAGTATAATCCAACGATTATTTATTTCAAACCCGATTAATCATTATAGATTATTAATTATGTAGACACAAACTAGTTGAGGAATATTATTTTAAATATTCTTTTAAAGAGTAAACTCATTCGAGGTTTAATTATTTATTGACTATTATTTAATTAATTATTATTCTTAAATGGATTATTATTGATTTAAAAATCATAGATCCTGATTTAAAATATACTTCTTGATTTCGGAATATCATTCGAATAATTTCAGATCGTCGGTGAATATTATCCCGACTTATTTAATATTTTGAATATAGTTTCAAGAAGAAACTTTTTCCCCCTATTTAATTATCTGTGGACAACGGTCAACTCACATCCTTAGTACTTCCTCCGAAAATCTCGGAAGTACGTATATACATATATACACTTATTATAACACCCTCCAAATCCGGGATATAGATTTGGGGCATTATTAACAACAACTACCACTAAACCTGCACAAGCGGAATATAAATATAATAATTACCCCGAACTATCACTACTCAGGATCTTTTAAGGTCTGAGTTGAAAATAAGAACCACATACTACACTTTATTACAAACCCAAATAAATAAAACCTATCTCAAGAACTCTCTTTGTTACAAAACTTTATTCTATCTACAATCTCACCACACAACTTTTATTCAAACTACACAAGACTTTTATTCAACCCAACATTACTACTTATCCTGCTACACCTGATCTGGCAATTCAAAGCTCTCTTCGGGAATGGGAAGGAACACTTTTGGTATAAGAGGGTCCCGCTGCTTGACTCGCTTCTTGACTACGCGGGTCCTGATGGGTTTCGTTCTCTATCTTAACTGTAAAATAATAGGAATAACAATAAAAGGGGATGAGCCAAAATTGCTCAACAAGCCTGCAACAATATGTATAGTATAAGAGAGAAATAAGTGAACCAATAAGCTGCTGGTTGGAACAACCATCTGAATCTGTATAGGATAGTAATTTGCCAATGCTGGCGAGTACCAAATGAACAAGACTGGAAACAAGAACCAACATATGCACTATAACCTGCTGATCAGTCAGAATATAGTGCGGATCTATACCCAACTGCATAGACCTAACCAACATAAAGAGTACTCAGGCAACTATGGCCTATTAAATAATGGTCTGGGTAAAACCCAACCCGTATAGTAACCATCCAGTCCAAGGCTTAGCATCCGGAACAATCGGAATGCTTTTGATATATCCCAACACCAGAATATACCAGAGTATATGTAACAAGGGTAAAAAGGATTGAAATATGAACATGGAATTCAATAAATTGGGTGAAATCAAGAATCGAAATGAAATTGAAACAAGCAATAATAAATGGGTAACAGTGTATATGAACAATGATTATCAAAGGTAACTGATACGATAAAAGGAAATATAAATCACTATTCTGAATTTAGAATAGGGGAAAAACTTGTTGTGCGCGTACTTAACCTGGTTCAACTCACCGTCTTGTAATCCTAGCTTGCTCTGCCTTGCTAACACTGAACCAATCATGGAAAGATAGTCGTTTAGATAACTTACTATATACGTGTATCTTGAATTGATATCACGCAACCTTATCAGTCTACCCATGCGTTTCTATCTGACTCGCATATATACACATACATTTATACAACACATATATTCACATAATCACGTAAAGCACGTAGCACATAAAGCACATAATCAATTTTTTTAGACTTATAATTATTTTTAGAATCGATTCTAGACTCATACCTGCATTAACTCCTCCTATCTGATTTTATTATAATTTTTCAGGATTTATTCGACTCAATTATACTCCTATTAGGACCTACGAACTATTAATTATCACCAAACCACTCTTTTTCGGAAGAAATTATAACTTACAACTATTTTTATTGGATTCGTCTCATTTTTCTGAGTCTAGGGGTCTTCGTTTCGCTCAAATCGGACTAACGGTTGAATTATTATGAATTAAACAAGATTTAATTAATTAATAATTAATTTATAAATAATTAATTATAATTAAACAATCTTTAATTATATTTTTAAATAATTAATTAATAATTATTGTATTTTAAAATAATTAATCCCTAATTATTAGGAATTATTACTATTTATTACAAATTATTATTACTTATTCGATCAGATCGATTATTTACAAATAATCAATCGATTTAATTAACTGATACGCTATTTATCGAATAACTACGAATTACTCGAATTATAAACCAATTTAACGATTAATCACTCGTATAACTACGAGCTACTCGCAATTCTCGCATAATTATCGAACTATTATATTATTATTGAAACTCATACGATTCGCTAATCAATTAGTTACCGATATTTAATTATACGCTATAAATAATTACCGCAATATTATTCGAATAACTATCGCTCGAATACTGATTCTAATTAGTGAATCACTATTCGCATTATTAACTAATTATTAGATTATTAATCATATCACTTAATTATTTCTAATTCTTATTTATTAATTAATTACCTAATTATTAATTAATTACCCAATTATTAATTAATTAGATAATTAATAAATAATTAGATAAATAATTAAATAATGAATTAAATAAATAAATTCTTTATAATTTAATAAAATAATTTAGAAATTAATAATACTATTTTTTAGAATTTAACACTAATTTTTAATTAATTTTTAGAATTATTAAAAACTGATTTTAATTACTAAAATATAAATAAATAATTAATTACTCAAAAACACAAAAATCAGAACAGAGTTTGGATTCTGAAGGATCAAACTCGGGTCGTTTCCGGGTTGCAAACCGGGTCGACCTCGGGTTAACGGGTCACGAAGAACAGACCCTGCAACCCAGAACCCGACGCCGGCGGGCTGCTTTCCGGCGGCCAATCCACGACGAAACTCCGTTTTTCAGGCACGATTCTTCTGGGGTTTCAATCCACAACGCTTCCAGCACCTTTCTCCTCCTTCCCTCGTCCTCCTCTCGACGAAACGTGGCCGGAAACACGAAGAACACGGCGACGGCGTCTAAACTCCGGCGAGCACGAAACCGAAGCCAACGAACACAAACCCGGTGCCAATCGATCCCAAATTCAACGATCTAAACGTCTACGCTAAAAGAATCATCAAACAATTAACAGAACTGCAAACCCGAATTCAAGAAATTAAACACGAAAATACAAATTTCAATTCAATCAATCAAACATCAAAAACAATTACATAATCGAAAACTACTGATCATAAGCTTCAAAACGAGTACTTACACTAACGATTTGGACTCCGGAATCACGATGAAAATCAGCTTTGATCCTCCTGCTCTGTTCTTCACAAACCCTAACCCTAATTCCCTTTCTAATTTTCTTTTTATTTTTCTGATTTTTAATTATAATTAACTGATTTAATTAATAGTAAATCAGGTTTTTATATTTATGAAAATAATACCCCTAAGTAAAATTAAGGGTCTAATTACACTCCTAATAAAAATATTTGGCCCCAATTTTTATAATTTTTGGGTATTAATATTGAATTTTTAAATATCTAATAATTACAAAATAAATGCTAAAAATTCCCAAAAAATGTGAATATTACAAAAATACAAAGAAAAATGATATATGATAATTTCATGATCATATAAAATTAAAAATGAAATTTTTGTGGGGTTTTTGGTACCCGAAGGGGTCCGGAAAAGTCGTTTTTCGCGAAAAAGGTCAATTTGTAAAACGTCTAGGGGTTCAGAATAGCGATATGGTATAGGGCATAGGTCAATTTGTAAAACGTCTAGGGGTTCAGAATAGCGATATGGTATAGGGCATTTTTAATAAAATAGGGCCAGTGATTTTGTTTGAAATACGGGCTTTTAAAACATAGTTTGAGCTGTACGGGTTTTGCTATAAAATATATAACTGACGATAAAACATTCAATAAATATCCAAAACGCGTTTGGATCAAAACAGCCAACACATAACACATAGCAGTTAGGGTTTAATGACTTAACACATTTAATCACATAATAATACACATAATTTATCATTATTATAATATAATACACACGTAATTTCTCGGTCGTTACATTCTCCCCCCTTAACAGGATTCTGTCCTCAGAATCACACTATGCAAATAACTGAGGATACTTTTCTAACATTTCACTCTCAAGCTCCCAGGTTGATTCTTCAACCACTGGGTTTCTCCACAAGACTCTCACTAATGACACATACTTATTTCTTAATACCCTCTCTTGCCGATCTAGAATGCTTATCGGCTGCTCTACATACGACAAATCTGCCTGAAGTTCTACTGGTTCAATCCTTATCGGCTGCTCTACATACGACAAATCTGCCTGAAGTTCTACTGGTTCATACTCTATTACATGCCTTGTATCAGGATTGTACTTCTTAAGCATGAATACATGAAATACGTTGTGAATGTGCTGCATATGGGGTGGTAAAGCTAACTCGTACGCAACCTTCCCAATTTTCTTCAAAATTTCAAATGGTCCAACATATCGTGGCTTCAATTTCCCTTTATTGCCGAATCTTGTCAATCCTTTCCATGGCGATATTTTAAGTAATACGTGTTCTCCTTCCTGATAATCCATATCCTTCCTTGCTTGGTCTACATATTTGCTTTGCCTGTTTTGCGCTGCCTCGATTCGTTTTCGAATAAGTTCAATCTTTTCTTTTGTCTACCGAATTAATTCTGGACACAAAATCTTGCGTTCTCCAACTTCATTCCAATGCACGGGTGATCTGCATTTTCTCCCATATAGTGCTTCATACGGTGGCATTCCAATACTGGCGTGATAGCTGTTATTATAAGAAAATTCCACTAGGGGTAAATGTTCATCCCAACTGCCTTCAAAATCGATCGCACAAACTCGTAGCATGTCTTCAATCGTTTGGATTGTCCTTTCGCTTTGACCATCGGTTTGCGGATGATAGGCTGTACTCATGTTCAACTTCGTTCCTAGACATTCTTGGAATTATCTCCAAAATCTTGAATTGAAACGAGGATCTCGATCCGATACAATCGATACTGGTACTCCATGACGCATCATAATTTCTTTAAGATATAAGTGTACTAACTTGTCCAGTGAAAATCTCTTGTTAATCGGAAGAAAATGTGCTGATTTCGTTAATCGATCAATAATAACCCAAATTGCATCGTGATTTGCTTTCATCTTTGGAAGTCCTACTACGAAATCCATCGCCAGATGTTCCCATTTCCATTCTGGAATGTCTAATGGTTGCAATAACCCACTCGGACGTTGATGTTCTGCTTTAACTCGCTAGCATGTGTAGCATTTACTCACCCATTCTGCTATCTCCTTCTTCATATTCGGCCACCAAAAGTTTTCCTTCAAATCGCGATACATTTTCGTGCTTCCTGGATGAATGGAATACTTCAAATTGTGCGCATCTCACATAATTTCTTCTTTTAATTCTGCCACGTTAGGGATCCAGATTCTTGACACAAAATGTAAAATTCCTTCATTATCTTTCTGAGTTGTAATCTCTTCTCCCGTTAAGTCGTCGTCTTGACTCATCACTTCATCTTGACAACGGCGAATCTTTTCTAGCAACCCTGGTTGGAAAGTCATAGCGTAGATAGTTCCTGCAGATTCATGGGGAATACGAATCTCAATTTCCAATTTGTCGAATTCCTTAACCAATTCTTCGCATGAAGTTAACCGATTCAATCTTTCTTTTCTACTCAACGCATCCGCTACAACATTTGCTTTTCCTGGATGATAACTGATTGTAACATCATAATCTTTAATCAATTCCAGCCATCGACATTGTCGCATGTTCAGTTCCTTTTGCGTGAAGATATACTTTAGACTTTTATGATCCGTGTAGATTTCGCATTTTTCACCGTACAAATAATGTCTCCAAAGCTTCAATGCAAATACAATTGCTGCCAATTCCAAATCATGCGTATGATATTTCTGCTCATGAGGTTTAAGTTGTCTCGAAGCATACGCAATGACGTTACCGTGTTGCATCAACACACATCCTAGCCCGCGATACGAAGCGTCACTGTATATGACGAAATTTCCTTGCTCGTCTGGCATTACTAATACTGGTGCGGTCACCAACCGATTCTTCAACTCTTGAAAACTTTCTTCACACTTACTATTCCATTCAAACTTTTCACTTTTTCGAGTTAACTTGGTCAGCGGCGTTGCTATCTTCGCAAAATCTTTGACAAATCTTCGATAATATCCTGCCAATCCTAAGAAACTTCGAACTTGTGTCGGCGTCTTTGGTCTTTCCCAATTTAACACAGCTTCAATCTTTTCTGGATCAACTTGAATGCCTTCTCTACTGATGATATGCCCTAGAAACTGCACTTCTTTCAACCAAAATTCGCATTTTGAAAATTTTGCATAAAGCTGCTCCTTTCGTAATATCTCCAATGTCGTTCTTAAATGCGCTGCATGTTCTTCTTCTGTCTTTGAATATATCAAGATGTCATCAATAAATACAATGATAAACTTATCCAGATACTTCTTGAATACTCGATTCATCATATCCATAAATGCTGCAGGTGCATTCGTCAATCCAAAAGCCATCACAAGAAATTCATAGTGTCCGTACCTCGTTCTGAACGCTGTCTTTGGAATATCTTCGACCTTGATCTTTAACTGATGATAGCCTGATCGTAAGTCGATTTTCGAAAACCATGCTGCTCCTTTTAGTTGATCAAATAAATCATCGATGCGAGGTAAAGGATATTTATTCTTGATAGTTAACTTGTTCAGCTCACAATAATCAATACACAGTCGCATACTACCATCCTTCTTTTTCACGAACAATACTGGTGCGCCCCATGGGGATACACTTGGCCTTATGATTCCTTTTTCGAGAAGTTCTTGCAACTGCTTTGCTAATTCCCTCATTTCAATAGGTGCCATTCGATATGGAGCTTTCGAAATTGGTTCAGTCCCTGGCGTCAAGTCAATAGTGAACTCGATTTCTCGATCTGGTGGAAGTCCTGGTAGTTTGTCTGGAAAAACATCAAGAAACTCATAAACTACAGGAATATCTTCAATCTTCGAATTACCCTTGTCAGTATCCTGTACATAGGCTAAATAAGCTTGACATCCTTGGCGTAGCAATCTTCACATCTGCATTATTGTTAAGAATTTCTACTTTTGCTTCTCACCTTCAAATATTACCGTTTCATTTTCTTTAGTTTGCAATTTCACTTTCTTATTCGCACAATCAATCTGAGCATTATTACTAGATAACCAATCCATTCCTAAAATAACATCAAACTCCCCTAGCCTAAAAGGTATCAAATTAACTGAAAAATGACATCTCCCTATCTCAATATCACAACTCGGGCATACTCGATCTACTGCAACCTGATCATCATTCGCTAATTTTATGACTAACACTTCATCTAACCACTGAACCTCACAATCTATCTTAGAGATAAAATCTTCAGAAATAAAAGATGTAGTAGCTCCTGAATCAATCAATACTAGAGCATTTACGGAATTTACAGGGAGTGTACCTGCAACCACATTCGGACTCTGTACCGCTTCCTTCATTGACATATTGAAAGTCCTTGCTCTGGGCTGATTTTGTTGTGGTAATGGAGGTGGAGGTAATGCTAAAACTCTTGGAATACTAGCGGCCATTGCAACTCCTCTACAGTCTCTGGCGATATGTCCTTTTCTCCCACATTGGAATTAAGTAACTTCTGCTTTTCCCGTCGGACATTCTCCAGAATAGTGTCCCCTTTGCGTGCACTTAAAATACGTGACATTTGGCTTGTTACAAATTCCCGTATGCTTTTTACCACACGTTCTGTAATCAGGTATAGGCGGTCGAATAAGCCTTTGCTGCGTTGGGGCAGGAAGTCGATTACCCATCCTCTGGTTGTTTTGTTCTGGTCTCCTAAAGTTTACTTTTCCTCGAGCTTGAAATCCCGGCCTTTTGTTGAAACGATTCTGAAAATTTCCTGGTCCTTTCTCTTTCTGAGCTACTTCACTTTCACCTTCAATAATCATAGCCTTCTGAACAACAGCCGTATAAGTTGTCAGTTCAAACACAGCTACTCTGCTACGAATCCATGGTTTCAGTCCTTGCTGGAATCTCTTGGCCCGCTTCTCATCCGTATCCACTTGCTCTGGAACAAATCTAGCCAATTCAGTGAACTTGATCTCGTAATCCGCCACTGATAAGTTGTCTTGCTTCAGCTCCAGGAACTTGATCTCCATCTGGGTCTTCATAAAATGAGGAAAATATTTCTCCAAGAAAAGATCAGTGAATCTATCCCAGGTCACCACACCTTCTCCTTCCAAAGCTTTCTTCGATTCCCACCAGTAATTGGCTTCGCCTTTCAGAAAGTAGCTAGCAAAATCCGTCTTCTGTTCTTCCCCAACCTTCACCAACGAAAAAGCCTTTTCCATCTCTTTCATCCAAGCTCTCGCTTTTGTAGGATCCGTGGAACCCATAAATTCCGGAGGCTTTACCGACTGAAATTGCTTGAAAGTGACCGTAGGTGCTGCTGGTGGTACTTGATATCCTGGATGAGCGGCTTGCTGTAATATCTGTTGCTGGAACTGCTGTTGTTGCTGCTGCATTTGTTGTTGCATCATCAACATCTGCTGTTGCATGAGATTAAACATCTGATCCATCTGGTTATTATTGTTTTGGCCCTCGGTGTTTCCATTTGATGAGTCGGGTTGTGCTTTTCTTTTAGGTGCCATCTTTCTGGTAAATAAACAATGGGTCTTCTTTAATAACAGTATATTAAACATGTATTAAAACAGTTGATTTGGAAAAATAAAATAGCTTATTAAATAGCTAAATAAATAAAATAGTATAATGTGTAAATAAATAAATAAATATATATATATATATATTTTAATACTTTAAAATCTTTTTGAAAACATAAGGGTACAACATGATTGTAAATAAAACAACATTTGTAATTATGCAATGGTACTGAAATAAATGTAAATGCTTAAATGGCTGGAAATAAAATAAAGAAAACGTGCAAAAGACCATCTCATATATATATATAGGTAGAACACCAGCTGCAGGTGTCAGTGCTTGGTACAAAAACCTATGATATAACAGTCGTACTGCTACTACTATCAGTCAAGGTCAGTAGCTACACTCATACAAACTATTCATACAATACTATGCTGCCTCTATCTACAAAATGTACATGATACAACACTCCTCGATCTGCTAGTCTCAAAATCCTGGTGGCACGTGGCTCAACTCCTCCTGCAATGCCTCTAGCACTGTCTCGGTAAGTCCCAATGCTCTACGATATGCTGTCTCCGCACTAAGATCCTGCTGTCTCAAATCCATAAGCTGCTAAGAACTAATCCGGTGAATCTGATGTAGCCTCTCTCTCAGTATATAATCTGATCGTAATGCTCTAACAGGACCATCTATCTGCGTCTCATATAATCCAAGGATCTCTCTGCACGGGTTCTGCCATCGAATCCTCTCCTCTCTCTCCGCCTGAAAGCGCTGATAAGTCACTGTATGATGCTCACGAAGATCCGTTCTAGAACCTCAAGAAGGTAACTGCCCATCTACCACTATCTCATCCATAAACTCTGGCTGAGGAAACTGATAAACTCCAGGAACAGGGGCATAAATGGCTAATGGGGCAGGGAATAAGAAAGGCTGCTCCATAGGTGCATACACTGGCGGCTCTGCCTCTGGCTCCATCTGTGGCATCTCTGGAATCTCAACTGGTGGCATAGGAATCTGAGGCTCTAAATCCTCCCACTGCGAAAGATCAACCATGTCAGGAATATCGAACATCGGAAACTCTAATGGTGGAAAATCTGGTATCTCTGGCTCAAAATATGGAAAATAATCTGCAAAACCTGGTACCTCTGGGGGAGGTGGTATCTCTGGTGCTGGTTCAGGTGGCAATGGTGGAGGTGATGGCAATGGAGGTAAGATCTGCTCTGACACTGGAGCTAATACCGGTGCAACCACTGGATCTGTCTCGGTCTGCTCCGTAGATGATGATAAAGAAGCCATCTAATATACATAACAATAATAACACAAAAACAATCAAATCACAATCCTAAAACTCATAACTTCTAATCACATAAACAGACAATCCTAACACTCTTACTTTTATCCTATCTCATTTTCCTATCTTATCTTAACCCTAACGTTCTTATTTTCAAGGGTCAAACCTAAGCTCTGATGCCAACTATAACACCCTCCAAATCCGGGGTATAGATTTGGGGCATTATTAACAACAACTACCACTAAACCTGCACAAGCGGAATATAAATATAATAATTACCCCGAACTATCACTACTCAGGATCTTTTAAGGTCTGAGTTGAAAACAAGAACCACATACTACACTTTATTACAAACCCAAATAAATAAAACCTGTCTCAAAAACTCTCTTTGTTACAAAACTTTATTCTATCTACAATCTCACCACACAACTTTTATTCAAACTACACAAGACTTTTATTCAACCCAATATTACTACTTATCCTGCTACACCTGATCTGGCAATTCAAAGCTCTCTTCGGGAATGGGAAGGAACACTCATGGTATAAGAGGGTCCCGCTGCTTGACTCGCTTCTTGACTACGCGGATGGGTTTCATCCTCTATCTTAACTGTAAAACAATAGGAATAACTATAAAAGGGGATGAGCCAAAATTGCTCAACAAACCTGCAACAATATATACAGTATAAGAGAGAAATAAGTGAACCAATAAGCTACTGGTTGGAACAACCATCTGAATCTGTATAGGATAGTAATTTGCCAATGCTGGCGAGTACCAAATGAACAAGACTGGAAACAAGAACCAACATATGCACTATAACCTGCTGATCAGTCAGAATATAGTACGGATCTATACCCAACTGCATAGACCCAACCAACATAAAGAGTACTCAGGCAACTATGCCCTATTAAATAATGGTCTGGGTAAAACCCAGCCCGTATAGTAACCATCCAGTCCAAGGCTTAGCATCCGGAACAATCAGAATGCTTTTGATATATCCCAACACCAGGATATACTAGAGTATATCTAACAAGGGTAAAAAGGATTGAAATATGAACAGGGAATTCAATAAATTGGGTAAAATCAAGAATCGAAATGAAACTGAAACAAGCAATAATAAATGGGTAACAGTGTATATGAACAATGATTATTAAAGGTAACTGATACGATAAAAGGAAATATAAATCACTATTCTGAATTTAGAATAGGGGAAAAACTTGCCTTTCGCGTACTTAACCTGGTTCAACTCACCATCTTCTGATCCTAGCTTGCTCTGCCTTGCTAACACTGAACCAATCATGGAAAGATAGTCGTTTAGATAACTTACTATATACGTGTATCTTGAATTGATATCACGCAACCTTATCAGTCTACCCATACGTTTCTATCTGACTCGCATATATACACATACATTTATACAACACATATATTCACATATTCACGTAAAGCACCTAGCACATAAAGCACATAATCAATTTTTTAGACTTATAATTATTTTTAGAATCGATTCTAGACTCATACCTGCATTAACTCCTCCTATCTGATTTTATTATAATTTTTCGGGATTTATTTGACTCAATTATACCCCTATTAGGACCTATGAACTATTAATTATCACCAAACCACTCTTTTTCGGAAGAAATTATAACTTACAACTATTTTTATTGGATTTGTCTCATTTTTCTGAGTCTAGGGGTCTTCGTTTCGCTCAAATCGGACTAACGGTTGAATTATTATGAATTAAACAAGATTTAATTAATTAATAATTAATTTATAAATAATTAATTATAATTAAACAATCCTTAATTATATTTTTAAATAATTAATTAATAATTATTGTATTTTAAAATAATTAATCCCTAATTATTAGGAATTATTACTATTTATTACAAATTATTATTACTTATTCGATCATATCGATTATTTACAAATAATCAATCGATTTAATTAACTGATACGCTACTTATCGAATAACTACGAATTACTCGAATTATAAACCAACTTAACGATTAATCACTCGTATAACTACGAGCTACTCGCAATTCTCGCATAATTATCGAACTATTATATTATTATTGAAACTCATACGATTCGCTAATCAATTAGTTACCGATATTTAATTATACGCTATAAATAATTACCGCAATATTATTCGAATAACTATCGCTCGAATACTGATTCTAATTAGTGAATCACTATTCGCATTATTAACCAATTATTAGATTATTAATCATATCACTTAATTATTTCTAATTCTTATTTATTAATTAATTACCTAATTATTAATTAATTATTCAATTATTAATTAATTAGATAATTAATAAATAATTAGATAAATAATTAAATAAATAAATTCAAATTTATAATTTAATAAAATAATTTAGAAATTAATAATACTATTTTTCAGAATTTAAAACTAATTTTTAATTAATTTTTAGAATTATTAAAAACTGATTTTGATTACTAAAATATAAATAAATAATTAATTACTCAAAAACACAAAAATCATAACAGAGTTTGGGTTCTGAAGGATCAAACTCGGGTCATTTCCGGGTTGCAAACCGGGTCGACCTCGGGTTTACGGGTCACGAAGAACAGACCCTGCAACCCAGAACCCGACGCCGGCGGGCTGCTTTCCGGCGGCCAATCCACGACGAAACTCCGTTTTTCAGGCACGATTCTTCTGGGGTTTCAATCCACAACGCTCCCAGCACCTTTCTCCTCCTTCCCTCGTCCTCCTCTCGACGAAACGTGGCCGGAAACACGAAGAACACGGCGGCGGCGTCTAAACTCCGACGAGCACAAAACCGAAGCCAACGAACATAAACCCGGTGCCAATCGATCCCAAATTCAACGATCTAAACGTCTATGCTAACAGAATCATCAAACAATTAACAGAACTGCAAACCCGAATTCAAGAAATTAAACCCGAAAATATAAATTTTAATTCAATCAATCAAACATCAAAAACAATTACATAATCGAAAACTACAGATCATAAGCTTCAAAACGAGTACTTACACTAACGATTTGGACTCTGGAATCACGATGAAAATCAGCTTTGATCCTCTTGCTCTGTTCTTCACAAACCCTAACCCTAATTCCCTTTCTAATTTTCTTTTTATTTTTCTGATTTTTAATTATAATTAACTGATTTAATTAATAGTAAATCAGGTTTTTATATTTATGAAAATAATACCCCTAAGTAAAATTAAGGGTCTAATTACACTCCTAATAAAAATATTTGGCCCCAATTTTTATAATTTTGGGTATTAATATTGAATTTTTAAATATCCAATAATTACAAAATAAATGCTAAAAATTCCCAAAAATTGTGAATATTACAAAAATACATAGAAAAATGATATATGATAATTTCATGATCTTATAAAAATTAAAATGAAATTTTTGTGGAGTTTTTGGTACCCGAAGGGGTCCGGAAAAGTTGTTTTTCGCGAAAAAGGTCAATTTGTAAAACGTCTAGGGGTTCAGAATAGCGATATGGTATAGGGCATTTTTAATAAAATAGGGCCAGTGATTTTGTTTGAAATACGGGCTTTTAAAACATAGTTTGAGCTGTACGGGTTTTGCTATAAAAAAATATATAACTGACGATAAAACGTTCAATAAATATCCAAAACACGTTTGAATCAAAACAGCCAACACATAACACATAGCAGTTAGGGTTTAATGACTTAACACATTTAATCACATAATAATACACATAATTTATCATTATTATAATATAATACAAACGTAATTTCTCGGTCGTTACACTTATATCTTAGAGAGATAAACTATTTCTATCAACAAGCAAAACGCTTGGGGAGCTGCGATGTGGTTCGAGTTCTCGAGATTAACAGAATTCTTTTAAAGGACAAGGGAGGGGTAGAGTCTGGTACTATGTGTGCTAGATGGACTACCAAAGGTATCGCGGGAGAAGGTACTCAGTGTACTCAGGAACTTGTGAAGTATGTGTATACCTAAAAATGGGACATATAGCCCGAATGCGGCAAGGGTGATAACCGGGATACAAAGGTGTCGTCCTTCTACTAGTAGAAAAGATTACTATTATCGTATTACGACTGATCATTGTATACGGTGGCTCCAAAGAATGTCCTAATTCTTCCAATTGGAATTGTGATGCAATACCGTATCCCAAGCCTAGGTGCCGGGATTACTATTAAGGTATTCGCAGGATAATAAAATCCACCAAAGGATTATTTTCGTAAAAGGTGTGTATCACCAAGGGAAACTATTTTCGAATAAAACGTAACTATCAAATATGATGTTGTACGTGAGTTTATCATACATTCATTTTCATACTGTACATTATTATGCTGGGCATTATAGCTCACTCTTGCTTTCTTTTAAATGACACAACACAACAGATAACCAGTATGCCGGTGTGGGACTTAGTCGCTTGCAGTCATGGGGAGGATCCCTGGTAGCTTTGTCTCAGATGTGCTAGAGTATCAGATAGGTATAAGATATCAGTCGTAATTATTGTAACTTCATGTAGAGGTTATAAATAATTGTTTGAGATCCTGTAAAGTACATTTGAGTGTAATAAAAGAAGATTACATTTTGTACGTCATTTCTAAGGCTATAACTTGTGTGTGTGAGTATGAGATTGGGGTCTGTTGGATTATTAAATCAATACAAGGTTACACATGAGTGAAGGATGGCGTGATGACCCAGATTCCTGACCCCGGATTTGGGGGCGTTACAGAAATGGTATCAGAGCCTCAAGTTATAGTACTCAGAAACGAGAGTGTTAGGAGTCTATCTAGATGCGAGATTTCGTAAGAGCTCATATAGAGTTCATCATTGGACTACCGGATGTAGCCTCAATGTGTAGGTTAGGATAAATGTATATTTGAGGTATTAAAGTATGACTAATGAGACCATTGGAGATTATCAGAATGATGAGGAGAAAAATTAGAATTATATTTGATTTGGCAAGGATATGGATGTAGAACTTGGAGTTGAGTCTCCAGAGCATTTGGGGTACAGACGATATTACCAACACCATATGTAAATTTTGATAACACGAGCCTTGTTACCTGTAGTTCTGTGTAGGTTGCCCAAGAAGGGGCATCACATATGAGAACCATAAAGTCTAATTATTAATATACAGTTGAGGTTATTGACCAAGACTAATGGAATGTGTCATTTTACCAATGAGAAGGTGAATATCGTATTAATAACGAATTCAACAAAGACAGTGTCTGATATACCCTTGAGGATTCTTATTTCCATTAAGGAAGATTTGAATATGATATACAAATGTCATCGTAAGACAAGTACACTACATAATATTATTAGTGCGCTTAACATGTAAGGATATGATGGTTTAGATTAAAAATTAAGAGCATCGATAATCGATGGCATGTCTATAATTAAATGGCGTAAGATTACAATGAGCGATAGTTCGATCTTAGAACCTTTTAAAGGGATAGACCAGTGAGTCCAGAGCGGAATTCTTCGGTAGATATGATGTCAGAGGCTACGTATATATACTCATAGACCTCTAATATATTCGGTAACTTATGTTCAATTACACACACATGCCACTGAACTTATGGACTATATTGAGATCCCTAAGAGATCTCTTTGATCTGTTCCCAGAGGGAACTGGCCACTTATAGTTAGTAACGGATGCGTGTAGCAGGAAACTATCGGCTTAACAGATGTTTTTGGAATATTTCTGAGTGAGGTATTCGAGGTAAAACACCGGAATGATAGATATACGTATGACAGTCAAGTTAGTAAGCTATTTTAAAATGATGTTGAAAGAGAAACTATTTGAAACATGGAATTACGAAGAAGAAGAGGTGGGATCATCCTCGGATGGATAATGACGAGAGTTAGGATAATCAGTGAAATATTTTGGCACCTACTCACTGTCACGTTACTCCCTCCAAATTGTTGATCATTCGTATTGCCTTGATAAGTCATATCAGGCAATCCTTTTCGTTCCCTACTTTGAACTTCTGATGTGACCATCTTGAATAGTCTTTCTCCACAACAGGACTTGTTCAATTCTTTTAGTTAATCCATGAACTTTTATTCATAGATTATGATCTTCTTGTTTGACTTAGAGCTATTTATTCTTCATTTCAATTATCTAAGAGTTTTTTTATATATATAAATTTTCCCTCAATTCATCGATGGATATTCATAATGAGTATCTTTAATTGATTCTTCTTTCTTACTTACTCTTCTCAATCGAGATTGTAAATATCTAACAAATTGTTAAAAACATGGATGATCTAATATCCATATATTCCTCGGGAATCCTTTTCCTCTAATCAGGATGAAATTATATATTGAACTTTGAAATCATAGTAAGGGTATCAATTTGATATTGGTATTCCGATTCAATTCTATTTAAAGATCTGATGAAGTATGTGAACTAGGGCACCTATGAGTGTACCCTTTATTTGGAAAGAAATATTTGATAAGAGGCTATCGATTGTTCCGATGCCAAGACCACTCGATTCAGAGTTATAATTGTCTTCTCGGCCCAAATTTAAAAACTCTTTATTTCAAAATCGTCATTCGGGTAGCCACAATTTCTTCAGTGGTTATGATGTTGAGATTTTTACAAACAAACTAAAATATGCCTAGTTGCATATGTTCTCATGAATGACTAGTTAATTGTCCTAACTAGTCAAAATTTTAATTAATACAACAGAAGCCTAGCTAATCGTCCTAGCTAGTTGCTATGGGCCAAACCAATTGTGCTGACCATTTTCTTAGCCGGTTGATAATATTGCTTGATATGGACTAGTTATTATTTTGCTAGTTCCACTTCCAATAAAATTTTGATTATTCCATAGTGCATTATATATGCCAGATTTAATTGTTGATGAAATTTTTAAAGAATGATTTAATTGAGACCTAACTAGGTTGCCCACTCAAACGAGAATTCATATTCAGTTTTATGAAATATTTTGTTCAAAAAATATTTTATTCTTTCATTTGTATAACGAATATCCAATTAAAATTACAAAGTGATTGAAGAACAATATACTTCCTTATTTATTAATCATTGGATAAAATTCCTTCTTTCAAAATAACACCTCTTGGAGACCTCAATGGTTAACCTTTGGTTGAGGATGTCATTTGATATTTCTTTCATTATTCGAGAAGAAAAGTATTCTTTCAATGGGAAAATCTTACAAGTATCATTCGTATGATTTTATTATTCAGCAATCATTGCTTTCAATGGATATTCTCCATAATATCACAATATAGAATTCTAAGGACATGGAAGGATAATCCTTGTTATATTCTTCCTTCCAAGTTATAAATCTTCTGAGTGTTGCGACTCTTTTATTCAGAGCTCATTAATTATTCAGATGTTAGATTTTGAAACCTTGTTAAGACTGTCTAAATTTCATCGATATCGTGAAAATCCTTTTCCAAGGCTAATTGCCTTCCCAATAAAGAGAGGTATAGTTGAGAACCGATTGTTGTAATATGAAACTGAAAGCTCAGTGCTATGATGGTGCAATCGGAGCATCGTGAGGAGTAAGTTGTTTTAAAAAGAAGAATACCATGTTTAGTTATTATCATAAGTATCTTTAATATGGTTATAGAAGAATGAAAATAGGGATACGACGTGATTAGTGAGGTACAGTTCTATGAAACATTATCGGGAAATGTGCTAATAAATTCGGGAAAAACCAAGCATGTATGAGTTTGAGGAATAAGATTTTCAAGAATTGAAGGCAAAGTTAGTAGCAACCCCGTGCTAGAATTACTCGACGATAAAAATAGGATATTGCGTGAAGTCTAATGATATGTCTACGGAGCTTAAGGACCGTGACATAAGGCTTTCTAATAATAATCTAGAATAATTGCGATAAGGTTCAGACTGAAAGGGAAAAGGAGTTTACTTATGAGAAAATTTTGGAATTTTTTTTTACACTGAACACGAGATAGAGACTATAGTCAAATTGATCAAAGGCCATGATTGAGAAATATATTATCATCAAGGAAAGGCCAATGTGGTGGCCGACACTTTAAGTAGGAAAAGATATATTGAGGATGACAAATCTCAAAATAACTGATGAGAAGGATCGCATGAAAAGAATGCTTTATTACTTAACAAAAAGACTTAAAGATGCCTAAAAACGTAAACGGATATTAGTTGTGACAGAATATGAAAGGGGATGTCATCGAGTAGGTAAGTAAGTATTCGACATAGTTGGAAAATGGAAACGGAAAGGCGAGGGTTAAAATTTTGCCGATTTCAACTTGTAGATGACCCAAATAGGGTTAAGAGTTAATTATAATAAATTTTGAAGGAGGATTATCAAGAACCAAGTTAGCCATCATTCTATTTGAGGATTTTGAGTGATAGATTAAATAAGACCTCTTACTTTATTATGCAAACGATAGATGTCCACTCTACAAAATTTTTATGAACGTAGAAGAGATAATTGGGACAGAGAGACCCTGTGACGACTGCGCCACGCAAGGACCCAAGATTTAATTAACGGGACTATTTCCCAAGATATTTTACGAAAAAGGGCGGACAGAGGCACGACTTAGAGTTCTCAAATCGACAAGTAGAATGAGAGAACTATCCTGACCATTGAAAATACAACTAGCGGCTTAACTTTTATTTTGAACGGTTTGGGGAATCGCCTATTATTGACAGATAATCCGTGTAGATGTACTTACCACACTAGCATACGAAAAATAGTCGCCGATATCCCTTACGAAGGGCAATGTGAAAGAATGAAGGATGTCATTGTCAGAACTGATTAAAGGCAAAGAAGATCGTACACGCCCTATAAAGGCCAATAGTAGAAGATACCAATAAACGTGAATACGTCTAAGGCGCTAGCGAGAATAACAAGTACGATCTAGAAGGTGTCGTAGTACTGTAGATATTATACGAGAAATGATTAAAGAAGTTCGACCGATGACGGAAGCTGAACGTTGCACGATCCTAAAACGTGTCGATCAATTACGTATGAAATGGTGCTTCCTTCAAGATGGCAACAGGACGATGGCGTGCTTTATATTACTACGGGAAGAAATGTTAAATCTGGTGCTAAGCGTGTAGCAGGAGACGAGCGTGTATATATGCAATGATAACTTCTTACATGACTTAATCGATAGAGAGGATGCGCCAAAATGGGAAAACATTAAGGAATGAAACTCTAGCACTAGTAGGAGCGATGTAGGGGGAAACAAATAAGTTGAAGGATGATTCCAAACACTAGTATATGCGCTAATCGTCCATGTTATCAAATTTTAAGGGAAATGAAGTGGCCAGTTGACGTTAATCGAATTATCGACAATAACGAGTTATCATGCGTGCATTGGAATGGCTACAAAGCTTGTACGAAAGAAAGAATCGTTCTCTCGTAGGTTGAGAAGAAATTGGTAAGCGAAGGATACTGGACCGTAGTTGAGTCAACAGACCAAAGGAATTCCTACAACTTATCAGAACCCGACTAGTGGCAGCCCAGGATGAACAATAGAGATATGCGGACCAGAACTATAAAGACAGAAAGTACGAAGTAGCGGACCAAGTATTGTTGAAAGTACCTCCCGAGGAGGGAGTGATGAGATTCGAAAGGGAAAGGAATGTTGATCCAAGATTTATTGGACCAGTTAAAGAATTAATGGACTAAAAAAGTTGACTTATAAATTAGAACCATCGTCGAACGGTCACCAAGTTTATAACGAGTACCATGAATCGAGGTTAGGAAATTTAACCGTCAAAACCAAACATATGATGGAAAATGAGCTAATAAACTCGTAGCCAGACTTAGCTTATGTCGAGTAACGAGTAGAGGTCATAAGACTACAAGGACAAGTACCCGGAAATATATTGGATGAATGAGTGGAATTTTTATGAAAAGATCAAATACTGCAAGGTCAACGTGAGAACTCGAGGTTGTCATGCGAGAAGCATATCCCTACCTGTTTCTGAACTGATTCCAGGACGGAATCCTTTTAAGGAGGGAAGACTGTAAGAACCCAAATTTTTGACATCGGTAAAAGACCTTTATGAATAGTAATATAATAACTTGAATTTTTGAGACCTTGTAAAACGTTTAATGAATAGTAACCCTGACGGACGGGAAAAAAAACTTTTGAGCCCACACTATGTAGTGCATGTGAAAATGAGTTTCGGAGTTGATACTACGATTATACGTACCAAATGAGTGTATGTAAACGCTATTAGTTTTCGAAGAAAATGAACTTTGAAAAACGACCATATTACGACTTATCGAGGATTACAAGAATCGTAATATAATTACGAGATTAAAACCCTACGGATTTATATTCAAGTATGATAATTAAAAATATAAGGAATAAATATGAAAGGAATTACATCGCGAACCATTTACGAGTAAGTATTACGAAAACGTTTAAGCAAACGAGCGAACGCGTAAACGATTATATAAACGTAATGCACTAACTAAACCATGGTAAGAAAGTAACCATGGTTACTTCATCAAATAGTGAGCTAACCATAGGATGATCAAGCTAGCTAGCAAAATAGTGTGCTAAGGAAGCTTACCCATGTAGTTTAGCTTGTAACCTAGCAAGCCACAAAGATTTATCCCCAAGATTTGCAACAAGAATAAACCTAGGATTCAACCTAGGGGAATAAAAATCAAGTGCAAGATCTTCCACCCCATTTCCTAGAAGCAACCTAGCAAAGCAACCAAGCTAAGCAACTAAGGGACGCAAGTATAAATACCCCCCTTCACCATTGCTCCATTCGGCCATTGAAGAAAAGGGGGAGAAATCCAAATTCAAATCTCAAAATCTATCCATGGTAAAATCATCCCATTAATTCTCAAGCCTCCTATAAATTAAACTAAGGTAATAAAATTCTTTCATCTCTTTTTATCAAGGTTTGATGGGTGAAATAAAATCAAGAAACTCACTAGTGAATAGTATGAATAGTAACCTCTCTTTGGTTTCTTGATTTCAATGGTGGTTTTAGGTTCCAAAAATTATACCAAGCACTTCCAAGCCTCCACCACCTCAAGAACACATCTCAAGCTTTCAAGAAAGGTAAAAATCTTTGGCCCAACTTTATTTATGATTCATTTTTAAGATCCATTTAGTATGTGGTAGAAAACTTAGTTTAAGAAGTGGTATTGTTGAGATCTTGAAGTTTAAGTTAAGTAGATTTAAGGTTGATTGTTGTTGCCTCAAGAACATGATGTTTTTGAGAGGAGTTGTGTGTTAATGATGAAATGATTATTGTTGGTGGTTGTGTTAAGAGTTAGGGCGTAAACGAAACCCCGATCGTAAACATAACTCCGTTAAAACCAACGAATCGTAACTGTAAGTTTCTGCAGAAAGTTCCGAAGTTGTAAACTGTAGTTTATTGAAAAATAATCATTGAATATGATAGAAAATGTTATAAGGATCGTTTAGGCGCATGAATCGCTTGATTCCGATTTACGGATCAAAAGTTATGGCCATTTTACTAAAAGTGATTTACGCGACAAAAACTGCTACGAATTATGAACTTTGAAAATATAAAGGATCGACTTAAGAATGCTCATGAATCATGAAATTTTTAAAGAGAGTAGTATTTTGAGTTTTCTAACTGCCATAAAAATTTGAAGTGAAAACATTGATTTTTCAGTTTTATAAAAATGTCGGAACCGAGACCGCGCGAGTAGAAACTATAAGAATCCATAAGCGGAGCCGACGACGATAATAAGAATGAACCTAAGATACTTAGAAAAATGAAGCGACCATAATGTGAATAATGACTGAAAGGAATAATAAGAGTATTATAAGTCGAGAGGGTGCATAATAAGTAGCACATGAGTGCGAGTCGCCGTAAATTAGAACGGGACCTAACAAAACAAATTGTGTTTATGATTATAGATTTCCGAGCAGAACCTAGAGAATCCTCCACCGCGAGATACCCAGGAAAGTTTACGAACCCAACTCCATTTTACTGTTGTGTTGTGAAAGAATTGTTTTACTATCATTGCATAAATACCATACTTGCCATGATACGTAGTTGTTGAATTTTCGCATAATATAGTGATGTTGTATGATACATATATATCGTAAAATATTTAATTCCGCTTTAAGCGTGACGTATGATTATAAGACCAGAGTCGGTCGAGACTTTAAGATGAAAACCCGGGAATCATTCCGGTGATATTATAGGGCGATTATAAGTCCATAATAGTACATTTTAAAGGGACTCATCGTCCACTTAGGAAACATTAAAATATCTCGAACTTTTATTAAAGCGATTTCCCAACGATCATATTACCTCAACTATATTTTATGATTCGAATAATAAATACTATATACTTATTCCTTTATTATGGGAGTAGTATACTCCAACAATTATTTATTTCAAACCCGATTAATCATTATAGATTATTAATTATGTAGACACAAACTAGTTGAGGAATATCATTTTAAATATTCTTTTAAAGAGTAAACTCATTCGAGGTTTAATTATTTATCGAATATTATTTAATTAATTATTATTCTTAAAGGGTTTATTATTGATTTAAAAATCATAGATCCTGATTTAAAATATACTTCCTGATTTCGGAATATCATTCAAATAATTTCAGATCGTCGGTGAATATTATCCCGACTTATTTAATATTTTGAATATAGTTTCAAGGAGAAACTTTTTCCCATATTTAATTATCTGTTGACAACGGTCAACTCACATCCTTAGTACTTTCTCCGAAAATCTCGGAAGTATGTATATACATATATACACTTATATCTTAGAGAGATAAGCTATTTCTATCAACAAGCAAAACGCTTGGGGAGCTGCGATGTGGTTCGAGTTCTCGAGATTGATAGTATTCTTTTAAAGGACAAGGGAGGGGTAGACTCTAGTACTATATGTGCTAGATGGACTACCAAAGGTACCGCAGGTGAAGGTACTCAGTGTACTCAGGAACTTGTGAAGTATGTGTATACCCAAAAATGGGACACGTAGCCCGAATGTGGCAAGGGTGATAACTGGGATACGAAGGTGTCGTCCTTCTACTAGTAGAAAAGGTTACTATTATCGTATTACGACTGATCATTGTATACGGTGGCTCCAATGAGTGTCCTAATTCTTCCAATTGGAATTGTGATGCAATACCGTATCCCAAGCCTAGGTGCTGGGATTACTATTAAGGTATTTGCAAGATAATAAAATCCACCAAAGGATTGTTTTCGTAAAAGGTGTGTATCACCAAGGGAAACTATTTTCGAATAAAACGTAACTATCAAATATGATGTTGTACGTGAGTTTATCATACAGTCATTTTCATACTGTACATTATTATGCTGAGCATTATAGCTCACTCTTGCTTTCTTTTAAATGACACAATACAACAGATAACCAGTATGCCGGTGTGGGACTTAGTCGCTTGCAGTCATGGGGAGGATCCCTGGCAGCTTTGTCTAAGATGTGCTAGGGTATCAGATAGGTATAAGATATCAGTCATAATTATTGTAACTTCATGTAGAGGTTATAAATAATTGTTTGAGATCCTGTAAAGTACATTTGAGTGTAATAAAAGAAGATTGCATTTTGTACGTCGTTTCTAAGGCTATAACTTGTGTGTGTGAGTATGAGATTGGGGTCTGTTGGATCATTGAATCAATACCAGGTTACACATGAGCGAAGGATGGCGTGACGACCCAGATTCCTGACCCCGAATTTGGGGGCGTTACAATAGGCGTCTCACGAGGAGGATGTATGCGATGCATGACATCCATAGCAGGTTTGCACGTGATCTCACCCAGGCATTGGGGAAAACATTCAGAGCCACATGTTGTTGGGTCCCAATGTGTTTGTAGAAGGGGGGTTGAATACAAACGTTACCAAATAATCGAATAAAATGCGGAATAAAAAATGTGAAACAAAATTCAAGTTAAATAAAAATATTATTAAACTTGAAATGTGTTACAACAACTGTATCGATTACAAGGTATTAATCTCAAATCAATTATCACAAATCTAGAATAAATTCGACATGAACTTTTTCTATTTTTGCAATAATTAGAATCAAATGCTAAACGCGATTTGAGATTAAGTTCTAGGGATTTTAATCCGCTAGATTGATATACAAGAACAAGATAAAGATTTCTAGTGGATTAGATTTAACATTACAATCTAGAAATTATGATCTTGAATAAAGCAGATGAAGGATGTTATATTTTTCAGAGGCGGCTGCTCTTTGTTCTTGTATTTTGATTGAGATATATTTGAAAGAAAAGTCTTCTGCTTCTTTTTAAATCAGCACACCAATAGAATTGAATTGGCATGACAATCCTATAGCTTGTATGACTTTCGGTAGGACAATTGAATGAACTAGTAAGACAATCTGAATGAACTAGCAAGACAATCAGAATGAACTAGCAAGACAATCATCCTCCTAGAGTGACTTTCGGTGAGACAATTGACAATGGCCTAGCATGACAATCGGTATGACAATCCTGATTGTCATGCTAGTTCATTTTCAATTGTCTTGCTGATTTAATGCTTGAATTTAATCCAATTAAACTTCTGAAAATTCCTAAAATTCCTAGAATTAAATCAGAATTAATTAATCAATTAATTCAATTAATAAATAAATTATTCTTCGCAGATATAATTTATTTTCTTAATTAAATTAGATGACTTAATTAATTAATAGAGAATTAATTCTAGTCTTGAGCAGCAATCATTCTTCTGCAAATCTTCTGAAAATCACTGAAAATTATGAATCAATTCCATCACTTCAACATTGACACTCGATGTACTGTCTGGTTCATGAGTGACTAACTTCCGTGACGTTTCTTCATGTCTTGACTCTGACACTTTGATTTTCTTCAGATTAAATCCTTGTAATTAATAATACTCTGACGAGATCTCTGTCACTTGATTAAATCCACGATCTTGATTTATATCACTGAGGCATGATCAACTTCTTGAACTTCTTCCAGTGAATTAACTCCTCAAGTCTATAGATGAACCTTGTTTCTGAATCCTTTGACAGATATTACTTTGCGAGATCTCTCTGACGGTCGATCCACTATTTACTTATTACATTCTTATTTGAGTTGAGTTGAATCCTCGAATATACAAATAGGTCTATGACATATGACTTACAATCTCCCCCTATTTGTTTGTTAGACAATAACACACAAATACCTAGAGGATAACTCAACTAACAAATAAGAAAAAGATATAAACAGAAATGCAAAGTAAATAGTAGAAAAGTTCTGGACTAGATTTAACATTTTCCAGATTCCTAGTAGATGTTCCTCTAGACTGAACATATCTTCAAGTAGTTCCATCTTCATTTGTACAACCACATTTCCTGTTGAGAAGCCCATATCTCTTGCTTCTCCCCCTATGAGAATCAACTGATTAAATAAGATCACCTTCGTTTTACCACCTCTCCCGTACAATAGGATCCGCAGATAAAAACCAATGGTACTCCCTTAACAGCTTCTTCCCTTATCAGAAAATCACCTTGTGTTTACCACCTCTCCCGTACAATAGGATCCGTAGTTACAAACAACAATGGTGTGGTGTAGTGTACATATAGGATCTTTTTCTTCCTCCCTGCTATTTCTCCCCCTTAGTTGAGGAATCCTCCAAACTATAACTCAAGCTTTTATCTCCCCCTTAAAGAAGGAATGTATGCCGTCGTCAGAAGGAGTTCTCATATTTCACTTGGTTGGAAAAGAAATAACAAGTAGTTTCTGTTTCTTCCTCACTGTGAGTGTGTGATTGTGTTTTAGTGTACCTCACATGTGTTTCACTCTTCTCTCCACTCGTGTTTACACTCATTCTCACAAGTGTATCACTCTTCTCTCATAGCTCCATAATCCAGCTGTACCTGCAAGGAAAATCACCTTAGCCATCCTTTAAAGGAGGTCACAGGTGGTGCAATGGGAGTTCACAAATCCCCATCCTTGTTAAACTCGTCAGATGAATCTGAGTCATAATCTACAAGTTGCTAGTTTCCCTTTTAGGGTTCCAGATTTGAATTCTGGGAAGGTAAACAATGATCCAACGAATTTAGCATAAAGATCAAGGTTCCCTTCTAATGTCTGTGAAGACATTTCCTTGTGACTTATCAGGTAATATCTGAATCATTGTCAACAAGTTGTCGATCTGCGCCTATGTCAGATCCACTATCCGCAGATGCATCCAGGGGATTTAAGCCTGGGGAGGTAGACACTGACCACTGACATATGGCTTTTGGATCAGTATCCTCTCCTAACACCTGTAAAGGCAATTGGTCCACTAACGAACCTTGAACAATCGAATCTGACCTTAAAATGGTCGAAACTCTTGTTTCCGTCAACTCATCCTTTGTGTGTGTAACCTCTCCTTGTGCATCAAGAATTGATTATGTTTGAAGTGGTGACACTACATCGGATACCTTGGCCGACAGGCAAAATTCAATAGACTCACCCTGTTGAGAGAATGAATCTAGTAACTGTTTTTGTACCTTTTCAGCCATTACATCTTTTTGAGAAGATGTATGGGGGCTAGCAGTTGTCTCGGTTTAAATACTACTCATCTATGTATGAGACAGAGCTACTGGGTTGACTACAGAACCTTCCTTATGTGGTGCACTAGGCACTATCTCCCTCACGCTCATTCATACTACTTTTAGTGGTAAAAGAGTGTTGGTTGGTTCTGTTTTTGTGTTTGTCTTTACAGTCTGGGATAGACGTTGTGGGTTTTCAACCTCATGACTGTCAATGAAAGAAAGTCATTGGAGACTGAACCTGTATCATAGAACATATGGTAATAGAGAGAAAATGATTTACAATAGTGATTTCAAAAGATTTTACATGAAATAAGAAATCACTAATGTAGAAAGAAGTTTAATTTTTGTTTTTCAAAATGAATGAGTTTTTGATAAAACATTGATCACTTAGGGTAAAGTTTAAGTAATTCTCATTCATGTCAAAAGCTTACAAATATCTGCAACATAATGTTAACAAGATATCATTGACCGATACTTGTCAAGTACTTTATATACTAATTGTTATGTTGCATAATCAATATACCACTGCACATATAAAACAATATGATTGTGCTTAGTGATAAAAGAGTTATAAATATGACGACTCTACTTATTCATATAAAATTGTAACTGCAGTTAGAGTGCCATACCATGTCCTTGACGATTGCTTGAGCAGCATACTAGTTCATACCAACCTGAAGTGAGATTGTGAAGAAGAGATTGCATAGTCCAATAGATCTGCAAATGCAAAGTCCATGAACTGTGGTGCATTGACTTCCTCTTTTGACTCACCAATCAGGAGTACACTTGTACACATCTTACTAGAGTACAATTCCAAGTGTAATGTGCAGTAGGTGCCTGATATGTCGTAATATTCTCAAGTCTCGTCACTGGTGCTATATGTTAGATACTGCTTCCTGATAATAACCTAGCACAAAATACAAAATTACAATGATAACATTCCCAGCTTGCAAACAGCCATATCCCTCGGATAAACCTTTGCTGTTATCTCCAAAGGTAACCAGGGGGCCAGCTTTCTCAACCACATTTGATAGCAGGGCTCTATCTCCGGTCATATGTCTTGATGATCCACTGTCAAGAATCCACACTACCGGTTACACCTGTTTAATGCCCTGCACTTCAAATGGATTAGACCTTCTTCGGAACCCAAACTTGGTTGGGCCCGGCATACTTGTAGAACTGTCCTTTGTCAGGCAAAACAACATTTTTAATTTCAACGATCTCAACATCCTCAATGACTGAACATTTGACCTTGTAAATAGCCTTAACAAATTTCTGTTTAAGCTTAGGCACAAATGTCTCCTTTCTAGCCTTAGAAGGACTAGCAGTCTTAGACCTATCATGCTTCTTGTTATTCACATGCTGACGAGGAGTAGTCTTATCATTAGACACATGCTTACCATTAAAATAAGCATACATCATATTAAAAGCACAAGACATACAATTAGCAACACCACATGCTTTATGAGAGTGATTAACAGCAGGTAATTTATGCATGGTAGACATGGCATTATTGTTATCCAACTCATGTGTGTCTGAGTTAGTCTCAGTTGCTTTCACAACTTTGACTGGAACTTTCGACTCACTTGACTTGGAAACAATCTTCTCATAAGCATGATCCTCAGCACGTATTTCTTCTTGAATAACAGAAGAGGTCGCATCAAATGGTTCAGCAATTGATGCTTTATAGAGGGGTTCATCAACACCCTTAAGCACATGTGGTACTTCCCTCCCTTTAGCACATACATGAGGAGGGGAGTTTATGCCTAATTCTCCAATAGCAGCATTGTAATCATAACCTATTCCAGATGTTTGATTAACAGCTTGCTTACTGTAGAACTCTTTAGCCTTCGAACAAGAATTGAAGTAGGCTCTAACCTTAGTCTCAAGACCGGTGATCTTGTCTTTGAGAATAGTTTCGAGTTTTCTATAACAGTCAACTCTATTCTCTAGAAAGGATACCTGTTCTTTTAATTTGTCTTGATTAATGTGCACAAGTCTTAATTCATTGACCTCTTTCTCAAGGTCTGTGATCTGTAAACTTAACAGTTCATTATCACGACGTGCACAATCTAAGTTACCTCTTAGATGATAAACCATTTCAGCATCAGAAAGTTTTACCTCTATTCTTGACGATGAAGCTTTTCCATCAATAGCCATAAGAGCAAGATTTCCTTCATCTTCATCTTCACTGTCAGTATCATCCCAGCTTCTTCCCTTTGCCAGATAAGCCCTTTCAGAGTTCTTTCTTACTTGCTTTGGCTTTCTACATTCTGTGGCAAAGTGTCCCAACTCATTGCAGTTATAGCATCTAATGGTGCTCCGATCAACCATCCCTGTTTTGTATCCACCACTGCTGGTGTTAGAGGATGAAGATCCACCTTTCTGGAATTTGTTGTAGTTGGACTTGTACTTAAGCTTGGGATTCCTCCTGAATCTGACATGGGAGAATCTCTTGACAATTTGGGCCATTGATTCATCTTCCAATTGCTCCAGCTCTTCCAAGGAATAAAAATCATCACTTGATTGATTTGTAGTAGGAGGATCATATTCTGCTACTAACTCATTTTCCTCACCCTTGGAAAACTGTACCATTCTTTCTAACTGTTGAGATTGTTGTTGTTGTTGACCTTCAGCTACAAGTGCAGTAGATGTGCTGACCATTCTATCCTTCCCGTAGACTTCCTTCTGTTGAATCTGCTCCAACTCATAGGTTTTTAACACTCCATAGAGCCTGTCCAAAGAAATCTCACTCAGATCTCTAGCTTCTCTAATGGCAGTGATTCTATGTTCAAGATGAGCTGGCAGTGTTAAAAGGAACTTTTTGTTGACCTCCCTGATTGAATAATACTTTCCATTGATGTTCAGGTTGTTGATCAACGCATTGTACCTCTCAAACACTTCAGTAATTCCTTCTCCTGGATTTGATTTGAAATGTTCATATTCAGAGGTTAGGATTTCCAACTTGTTCTCCCTAACTTCCTCTGTGCCTTCATTAATCACCTCAATAGTTTCCCACATGTGTTTGGAATTTTTACAGTTCATCACATGTCTGTTCATCAAGGGATCAAGGGAATCAATTAATATTAATTGAAGGCTGGCATCCAAGGAGGCTTCTTCCTTCTCAGCAGGAGTAAAATCTTCAGGCTCTTTTGGATAGGTTCTAGCTTCAGTAGTCACCACACCATCTATTATTACCTCCGGTTCAATAACCATCGGAGTTTTTATACCCTTCTTTAACAAGTTTGAATATTTGGGATTTGCAACTTGTAAAAATAATAGCATCTTCTTCTTCCACATGATATAATTCTCTTTATCAAATTGTGGAATTTTAACGGTTCCAACTTTATGTGAAGTCATTATGAATTTTTGAATAAATAAAAATTCAAGGAGTTGAAAAATCACAAAAGTCTAGGATCTTGATTTGTTCGTTAATCAGAAGGCTCTGATACCAATTGTTGGGTCCCAATGTGTTTGTAGAAGGGGGGTTGAATACAAACGTTACCAAATAATCGAATAAAATGCGGAATAAAAAATGTGAAACAAAATTCAAGTTAAATAAAAATATTATTAAACTTGAAATGTGTTACAACAACTGTATCGATTACAAGGTATTAATCTCAAATCAATTATCACAAATCTAGAATAAATTCGACATGAACTTTTTCTATTTTTGCAATAATTAGAATCAAATGCTAAACGCGATTTGAGATTAAGTTCTAGGGATTTTAATCCGCTAGATTGATATACAAGAACAAGATAAAGATTTCTAGTGGATTAGATTTAACATTACAATCTAGAAATTATGATCTTGAATAAAGCAGATGAAGGATGTTATATTTTTCAGAGGCGGCTGCTCTTTGTTCTTGTATTTTGATTGAGATATATTTGAAAGAAAAGTCTTCTGCTTCTTTTTAAATCAGCACACCAATAGAATTGAATTGGCATGACAATCCTATAGCTTGTATGACTTTCGGTAGGACAATTGAATGAACTAGCAAGACAATCTGAATGAACTAGCAAGACAATCAGAATGAACTAGCAAGACAATCATCCTCCTAGAGTGACTTTCGGTGAGACAATTGACAATGGCCTAGCATGACAATCGGTATGACAATCCTGATTGTCATGCTAGTTCATTTTCAATTGTCTTGCTGATTTAATGCTTGAATTTAATCCAATTAAACTTCTGAAAATTCCTAAAATTCCTAGAATTAAATCAGAATTAATTAATCAATTAATTCAATTAATAAATAAATTATTCTTCGCAGATATAATTTATTTTCTTAATTAAATTAGATGACTTAATTAATTAATAGAGAATTAATTCTAGTCTTGAGCAGCAATCATTCTTCTGCAAATCTTCTGAAAATCACTGAAAATTATGAATCAATTCCATCACTTCAACATTGACACTCGATGTACTGTCTGGTTCATGAGTGACTAACTTCCGTGACGTTTCTTCATGTCTTGACTCTGACACTTTGATTTTCTTCAGATTAAATCCTTGTAATTAATAATACTCTGACGAGATCTCTGTCACTTGATTAAATCCACGATCTTGATTTATATCACTGAGGCATGATCAACTTCTTGAACTTCTTCCAGTGAATTAACTCCTCAAGTCTATAGATGAACCTTGTTTCTGAATCCTTTGACAGATATTACTTTGCGAGATCTCTCTGACGGTCGATCCACTATTTACTTATTACATTCTTATTTGAGTTGAGTTGAATCCTCGAATATACAAATAGGTCTATGACATATGACTTACACATGTGTTGATATCCAGTGGCCAGTATTTGGTGAGGACTCCGTGTATCCACCTCCAAACACGCCTGACACTCCACCCATTGAGGGTGAGGATCCTGATTCTGAGTAAGTATGCCTGATTCCTTACTATTACCTTCACTAAGGACAGTGAATATTTTAAGTTTGTGGGTAGTACTTGAAGGAATATGTTTTGTGTGAGTCACATATAGTTTGCATATTTATGATAGTTTAGTTCATATAGTTGTAGTTTTTCCATGTAGTAATTTTTTTTATTTTTGTAGTTTTTATGATAGTTTGTTCATATAGTTCATGCATTTGTATTATAATATGATCCCTTAGATAATTTTTCCAATTAACTTGTGATATTGATGCTAGTGTAGTGATGTCGTATTTAGTGATGTTAAGTCGTATTGAGTTGATTTGCATGCTAGAGACACTTGTATTTCACTAAGTCTTATAGGTTGCTTGAGTGCTAGATCATGATCATGATTTATTTATTTGTCGAAGTTTAATGGCTTGGTTATATTTAAAATTTAGGATATTCTCTTAATAATATAATAACTTGGATTTTTATAAATTGGAGAAATTTGGATTTTATTGCTAGTTGTTGTGGCTAGGTGTCAAATGACTAGTAGCTAGCTCAGATTTATATGAGTAGTCTAGGGTTGAACGAGATGGAGGGAAACACACTTGTTCTGAAATTTGTTAAAAGAAAAGAGAAAAAAAGAAAAAGAAAAAGAAAAAAAGAAAAGAAAAGAAAAAGAAAAAATAAGTGTTATGTATAATTGATCACAAGTGGGCTCTTTAGTACTCGAGTTATTAAGTTCTTAGGGGACTTTGTGCCTAGTGACCTAAGGCTTTTATAGTCTGAGATCTACTAACCTAATGCTCGCTATATGGGTACTATCGTATAAGTCTTTTGTGGACCTCACTCATTGCACGGTCAAATAAGCATATTTGTGTTGTTTTGTTGTGAATAAAAACATGAATCCATGTAAAACTCCAATATAAGAATTGAAGTGTTATAAATTATTTTGATTCTAGCTTTATTTTATTTATAACCTTGCGAATGCTTTAATGAGTAGTGAGTCATAATTATTGATCTAGTTATGATAGTATATCTGTAAGCATTTGCACACACACACACACGTCTCTGGTTTGTAAGTTGATTTGTATGGTTTAATTGATCATTATGCGAATAACTGCATTTGTTGAGATGTAGCTTGTTGATTGGTTTAGTTATTCTATGGGGATCGTTGCATTCATTTAGTTGCATTCATGCATTGTTTCTTGTTCTTTGAGTCTGTTTATGCTCGTGGACAAGCATCGATTCAAGTTTGGGGGTATGTTGAGTGGCATGTAAGACACTTTATAACGCTCCATTAAGCTTTGAATTGGTGCATTTGTACTCAAGTTGTTGGTCTTTTAATGTATTTTTTAGTGTTTTTGCATTTCAGGTTTTAATCCAGAATTCAGGTAAATTAGCATTGTTTTTGTGCTAATATGGTGTTCGGATGATGTCCACGGAATAAAGTTCGGGAAACCAACTCAATGCAGCAAGAAAAGAAGAGGAGCAGATTTTTCTCCAGGAGCATAGTGCGCCCGCGCTGATGAAGCGCGCGGCCGTGACCAAACTTCAGGGACACAGCACGCCCGGGCTGAATAAGCGCGCGACCGCGCCGGGTCAGGATGTTAAAATCCCGATTCTACTTGGCTTCTAATTGCAGGACTTCTACTTTGCATGGCTGCTATATATACATAAATAAAGGATGTTTTTCAGAGAGAGACGTACCAGAGCACAGGGAGAAGGCGTAAGAAGACCGTTTTAGCATGATTCAACAAAGGCGAAGAAGATCTAGTTTTTACTTGTGATTCTTTGTTCTAAGTTGTAACTTTTGATGCTAGTTTTCTTATTCGTGAACCTAGACTTTTGATTCGTACTTGGTTTGTTATTTATTCAGTATAAAGACTATGTTTATTATACCATGCTTTCATCGGAACCCACGTTGATGATGAGTCCGATTATGGGATTATGGGCTAATCGTTATCGTGGGGTTCTAGCGGATTTACTTATGGATTTCTTTAGTTAATTTGTTTCGATGCCTTAGTGTGTGGTGATTGTATGATAACCTAGTTATGATTGTGCTTATTCGTCTTATGAGCGTCGCGAACTTATAAGATAGCGTGTTAATATTTAATGAAGCGCCAGTGAATTTAAGGATTTAGAACTTGCCATGCTAGCATAGGTTCATGCGTTATTGTTATGCATGATTTATAGTTAATTTTAACCATCTTACTTGCCCTATGTAATCATGATAGATAACTTGTGCATTAAGCCATTATGTTGTCAAATTCTATAGATATATAGGGTCTCAATATAATTGGTGTCAATTCAGCTTCTATCTCTTGTGTGGATGTCTGGTAGTATGTTATTCATGCAACGAAAGTTGGCGTTTAGCAGTTTCGTGTTATCTGATTAGTATCATCACCATTGCATGCTAAGGTTAAGATCAATAAGGCTATTGAATGACATATTTAACGAAGTTAGAATCCCATGTTTGTGTCATATAATATCCAACTCTCTTTACTCTCTTAGTTATATTTGTTAGTTTAATCATAGTTATAATCAAAACCCCAAATTGTTATCATCTTAGCATTGAATAATAACCATATTATCGGTGTATAAGTGCATAAATCACATAGTTAACCTAAATCAGTCTCTGTGGGAACGAACTAGAAATAATTCTATATTACTTGTGATCGCGTATACTTGCGTGAATATTAGCGCGTGTTTAGCCCTAACAGGGGCGCACCAGTGTTGTTTGTCAAGAAGAAAGACGGAAGTATGCGGCTATGTATTGATTACCGAGATTTGAATAAGCTGACCATTAAGAACAAGTATCTGTTGCTAAGGATTGATGATTTATTTGATCAACTGAATGGCGCTACATTGTTTTCTAAGATTGATTTAAGATCCGGATACCATCAACTGAAAATCAAGCCAGAGGACATTCCAAAGACAGCATTCAGGACCAGATATGGGTATTATGAGTTTTTGGTAATGGCATTTGGATTAAAAAACGCACCAATAGCTTTTATGGATCTAATGAATCAAGTATTCAAGAAATATTTGGATAAATTTGTGTTTGTGTTCATAAATGACATCTTAATCTATTCCAAGACGGAAGAAGAGCATGCAAAGCATTTAAGGATAGTTCTGGAGACACTACGACAGGAGAAATTGTACGCAAAGTTTTCCAAGTGTGAATTTTGGTTAAAAGAAGTACGATTTCTTGGGCACGTAATTAGTAATAAAGGAGTGGAAGTGGATACGTCAAAGATTGAAGCTATAATCAACTGGGAGAGACCAAAAACACCAACAGAAGTAAGAAGTTTCATGGGAATGGCAGTTACTAGAGAAGATTTGTGCAAGATTTTGCGAAGATAGCTACGCCGTTGACAAAGCTCACCAGAAAGAACCATAAATTTGAATGGGATGAGAAGTGCGAGGAGAGTTTCCAAGAATTAAAGATAAGATTAGTATCTTCTCCAGTGCTAGTCTTACTAGATGATCAAGGAAATTTTGTGATCTACAGTGACGCGTCATACAAAGGATTGAGATGTGATAAGGAATAAAATAAGGCCCGAGTATGTAATTAATGTCACATTAATTATATCAGAATTGGGCTGAAAGTTAGGCCCATTTGAGAGGGCCCAAAACTCTGAATATTAATTAATTTCATAATTAATTAATAAGAGATAAGTCAGCTGATAAGATAAGTCCTAGTGGGGAAATAAATCATTGTAGATTGGCCTCCAAGGTACCTCGTGGGATAAAGAATCAGTTTCCTACCTCTTAGGACTCTAAAGGCCATTCTAATTCTGAGACTTGCCCACCAAGTCTCCTAACCCAAGTCCAATTCAAGGACTCCCAACATCTATATAAGGGGTCTCAACCCCACCACTTAGAACTAAGTTTTTTGACTTGATCATTGGCAATCAGCAAGGTACGTAGGCATCTTGTTAAGGCAGATCGAGTCACGAATCACAAGAACAGTCAAATCGAGCCTCGAAACTCACGTTCATTAGTAATAAATACATCAATTATTATACCTCAGTTTTGATCCATAACATTTGGCGCCATCTGTGGGAAAAACATAACAACAACCATGGTGAGAACACGGAGAGGAAACAGCGCCCTTGAAGGAGGAACACCAGCAGGGACGACCCAAATGGTTTTATCAACAGTGGAGGTACCTACGCATTCAACCTATGCCGTCACCCAAGGAGGAGCCCAGGTAGGGGCAACTGAACCTCAACCTCAAGGGACGATTTCCCCGGCTCCTCAAGTGACGAATCCCCAACTTCAACAGCTACATACACCTGTGAATTCTCGACCCGTTGGGTATGAGTATTCAACTATCATGACCACTAACCCCCTTATGGGATTCCCCTTTACCCCGAGGTTGGAGGAAGTGGACATGCTGGCCGGAGTGAAGCACGGGGACAAATACCCCCTACATACAAGGTTTGGCTCCTATCCCGGAGGATCAGGAATTTTCTGGTCCTTATACTGAGAGAGACTCCGAATCTTCGGATGATGAAGTGGTCCCAAGAAGGAGACGTGCTGGCAAAAAGCCGATGCCTGATGGTAATCAACGTCCCAGGAGCACCCGAGGGACGAATCCCAAGAAGTGCAGGAGAGAATCAGGGCTCACGAGACTGAGATTCAAAGGATAAAGCGCGACTTGGAGGCGCACAGGCCCCCAGACCCCCACTACCACCTAGGGAGAGAAATCCTCCTCCAATCATAGACCTGGATGGTCCGTCACAAAGAAGAACTGTAGTCCCAAGAGCTGATCCAAGCAATCTTCTTCCCCTTGGAGATCCTGATGATCCTACCCTACCATTCACTGAAGAAATAATGAGTGCCCATATCTCAAGAAAGTTCAAGATGCCCACTATCAAATCTAATGATGGCACTGGAGATCCCGCTAATCATGTCAGGATATTCTCTAATGCACTGTTGTTGCAGCCCGTGAATGACGCTATTAAGTGTCGGGCCTTTCCTCAAACTCTGTCGGGAATGGCTCAAAGATGGTATAGTCATTTTCCCCCGAACTCTATTGGGTCCTTCAGAGAGTTAGGCTTTTATTAAGCAATTCATCAGCGGGAGAGTGCATGAAAAAAGTTCAGCAACCCTCAAAATATTTGTTGGCCTAAACCTATGAAGGCTGATCCTACCAAGCTAGATAAGAGAAAATATTGCAGATTTCACAAGGATGTTGGTCATGATACCGATGAGTGTAGGCAATTGAAAGATGAAATAGAGTTCCTCATTCGAAAAGGAAGATTGAGCAAGTACATTGGGGAAGGAGGAGATAGGAATAACAATAGGAGAAAGAACTTTGAAGATCGTAGGAGGGACCAAAACGATCAGGGGAGAAATCCGCAGCCCAGGGGACCGGTGATAAATATAATCTTTGGAGGACCACGACCCCGAGGGCCTGTGATAAATACAATCTTTGGAGGACCAACTGCTGCTGGATTATTCAAGAACTCAAGGAAAACGTATATCAGAGAGGTTATGCATATTGTTGGGAAGCCTCGAAGAGGGCTAGGACATGAGTAACAATGAAATTTGATGATTCTGACTTGGAGGGTGTGAAATTTCCTCATGACGACCCGCTGGTCATAACACCAATAATAGGGAACAGCCCGGTGAAGAGGGTCCTTCTAGATAATGGTGCTTTAGTGGATATCTTGCTCCATAATACCTTTTTAAGGATGGGTTATAATGATTCTCAACTGACCCCGACCGATATGCCAATATATGGATTTGCCGGAGTGGAATGCCCTGTGGAAGGGAAAATTAAGTTGCCAACAACCATAGGCCATGAACCAAGGCAAGCAACATAGATGTTGGACTTTGGGGTGGTGAAGGCTAGCTCAACCGACAACGCAATCATGGGAAGAACATGGATACATGCCTTCAAGGAAGTCCCTTCTTCCTACCATTCAGTTATGAAGTTTCCCACCTGGAATGGGATTGGAGAAGAGAGAGGGGATCAAAAAATGGCTAGGAGTTGTTATGTCACCTCTCTGAGGGCATATGGAGTTGGGGGGTAGGTTCTGCCTATTGAGGATCTGGATATCCGTGAGAATAATGAGAAAAGAGGAAAGCCAGCAGAAGACTTGGTTTCGATTCTTTTGGCTCCCGAGGATCATGAGAAAGTGACTTTCGTTGGAGCCACACTAAAGGAGCCCCTTAGAGGGAAGTTGGTAAAATTTTTGCAAGAAAATAGTGATGTGTTTGTATGGTCCGCAGCTGATATGCCAAGAATAGACCCAGAACTGATTACTCACAAGCTGAATGTGAATCCGAATTGGAAGACGGTGAAGCAAAAGAAAAGAAGCTTTGTTCCAGAGAGGCAAGATGCCATTAAAAAAAGAAGTGGAGAAGTTCTTAGAGGCTGGTTTCATTGAGGAGATACAATTTCCAGAATGGTTAGCAAACCCTGTGATGGTAAAAAAAGCCAATGGAAAATGGAGAATGTGTGTAAATTTCACCGATTTGAATGACGCGTGCCCCAAAGACTGTTTCCCGTTACCAAGGATAGATACATTGATAGATGCTATTGCCGGTCATAAGATGTTGAGCTTCATGGATGGATTCAGTGGATACAATCAGATCAAGATGCATAAGGATGACATCCCAAAGGTATCATTCATTACTGACTTTGGTGTTTTTGTTATCTTGTTATGGAATTTGGTCTCAAGAATGCATGAGCCACCTATCATAGGTTGGTAAATAAGATTTTCAAGGATCTTATTGGTAAGACTATGGAAGTTTATGTCGATGACATGTTAGTCAAGAGTCTAGTGAAGACTGACCATATAACCCATTTGAGCGAAGCTTTTGAGGTCCTGAGATACCAAAAAATGATGCTAAATCCTGAAAAGTGTGCTTTCGGGGTAAGATCTGGAAAGTTTTTGGGATTGATGGTCTCCAAGAGAGGAATCGAGGCCAATCCCGATAAAATAAAGGCAATCTTGGACATGAAGCCACCAAAAACTATCAAAGATGTTCAAAAGCTCACTGGAAGGGTTGCTGCATTGGGGCGATTCATCTCCAAGTCTGGGGACAAGTGCTTGTCATTCTTCAAGTCCTTGAAGAAGATTAAGGATTTTGTACGGAGTGAGGAAAGCCAGAAGGAATTTGAGGAATTAAAGAAATATATGGCCCAGGCCCCGTTGTTGGCCAAGCCAACTCTGAATGAAATCTTATACTTGTACCTAGCCATTTCAGAAGATGCCTTGAGCGCTGTATTGGTTAAGGAGGAACTTAAAGTCCAGAAACCCGTATACTATGTGAGCAAAATTCTGCATGGGGCTGAGTTGAATTATTCAACTATTGAGAAGTTTGCTTTAGCCTTGGTAATGGATTCAAGAAAGTTGCGTCCTTACTTTCAGGATCATCAGATTGAGATGCTAACAAATCATCCCTTGAGAAATATTATTCATAGTCCCAAGGCTAGTGGGAGGCTGATTAATGGGCAATAGAGTTGGGAGAATTTAACATCAAATACAAGCCACGAACGACAATAAAAGCTCAGGCATTGGCTGACTTCGTGGTGGAATGTACCATCCCCAACCAAGAAGTTGGGGGCAGAAAGATACTATACCTCCAAACACAGAAGGTGATAAAGGGGACAAGGAGAAGGATGTTAAGGAAAAGGAATATTGGGTCCTCTATTTTTATGGAGTATCAAAAACAAATTCAAGTGGAGCGGGGCTAGTTTTATAAAGCCCCGATGGGTTCCTGATTGAATATGCTATGAAGTTAGACTTCCCAACCACAAGCAATGAAGCAGAATATGAGGCTCTGATAGCTGGCCTCGGCCTAGCAGGAACGCTGAGAGTCAAGAACTTGAAGGTCTATGGAGATTCGAAGTTGGTCATATCCCAGGTGAGGGGAGAGTTTGAGGCAAGAGATGATACGATGGCTAAGTATGTCTACCTAGTAAGAGCTGTGATGACTCAATTTGATGAATGCCGTGTTCAGCACATCCCAAGGGAGGAAAATGCTAAAGTACATGCATTGTCAAAGTTTGCTTCATCTGAGATAGAGGAAAGTTCAGGAAGCGTATACTTCCGTGTTTTGAAGACACGAAGCATTGATGTTAAGCTCGTAGCTCCTATAGGGCTGGGGACGTCATGGATAGATCCCATTAAGGCCCATATTCAAACAGGTTGGCTGCCAAATGACGTGACTGAAACACGGAAGTTGGCTGTTCGAGCACTGAGATACTCCTTGAATGATGGGATTTTATACAAAAGATCTTATGTGGTTCCTTACATAAGATGTCTCAGACCCGATGAGGCACACTTGGCTCTTAAGGAGGTACACGAAGGTATCTGTGGGAAATACTTGGGGGGCAGAGCGCTGGATCATAAGATAACCCGTTTAGGTTTATATTGGCCAGAAATGATGGCCGATGCCAAAGAGTATGTAAAGAAATATGATCGCTATCAAAAACATGCACCTGTTGTTCGACAACCCCCGAGATGTTAACCTCTACCAACTCTCCCATCCCCTTTTCCATGTGGGGAATGGATATACTTGGATCTTTCCCTACGGCCACGACACAAAGGAAGTTCCTGATTGTAGTCATTGATTATTTTACTAAATGGATTGAAGCCAAGCCTTTGTCCAAAATCACAACTAAGCAGGTTGCACAATTCCTGTGGGAAAACATGATGTGCCATTATGGAACTCCCCGTATCCTAGTTACCGATAATGGAACACAGTTTAACAATGAGAAATTCAAGAAGTATTGTGAGGAGAATGAGATTGAGTTACAATTTAGCTCTGTAGCTCACCCGTAAGCCAATGGGCAAGCGGAAGTGGCGGATGGACTAAAGAAGAGGATCGAGAAGTCGAGGAATAACTGGGTGGATGAAATACTCCCAATACTATGGGCCTATAGGATTACCAGTAGAGTCACGACTGGAGAAACTCCCTTCATGTTAGCATATGGGGTAAAAATGGTTGTTTATGTAGAGATATCACATGCGTCTCCCAGGATTCAAGCTTTTAATGCTGAGGAAAATGAGGAAGGGCAAAGATTAGCCCTGGATCTAATTGACGAAGTACGAGACGAGGCACATGCGAAGATAGTGGAATATCAGAAAAAAGGCTTCGTTCTACTACAACCTAAGGGTTAAGGAAAGGTTCTTCAAGCAAGGTGACTTAGTCCTAAAGAAGGTAGAAGCTTTTGGTGTTGGGCAGAAAGGGAAACTTGCCCCAAATTGGGAAGGACCATACAAGGTCAAAAGTGTTCAAGGAAGAGGAACTTACAAGATGGAGACTATGGATGGTATTGAAGTCCCGAGAACTTGGCATGCACAAAACCTGAAGATTTACTATATGTAAAGTGGTTAAGCACGATTCTCACTTGTCAAGATGACAAGTAGGTTGAAAAGCACCTTGAAGCTTTATTTGCTTAGGATTACATGTTTTAGTTTTATTTTGAGGTTTATTAAGACTTGTGTATGGGATGAGTCCCAACAGTTTATAGAATTTAGAAAGTTTTCAAAATATGTTTAACAAATCCCTGTGGCATGTCAAGTAAACTAAGTGCATGAGATGAAAACATAAAGTTCGATAAATAAAACTGGTTCAAATAAATAGTACAAAGTCTGATAACTAAAGTCTCAAAGACAAAGTAAAATAAATAAGCCACGCAGGGCTAGAAAAGCTCTAAGGGGCAGAGGTGCCCTCAGCATCCATATCATCATCTCCGCCACTTTCGCTGGATGTCTCAGTGGTCCCGGAGGAAGAAGAGCTATCATCTCCAGAAGGCCTAGAAGATGACTCGGGAGGAGGAAGAAGCGGCACCTGAGGGGTACGATCCAAGACAACCGCTCGAGTGCAAAACCTCTGTAGTAAAGCCTCGTCGTCAAGGCAGACATAGTCCGTTGGGTTAATATCAGGACAAGCCTCGTTCCCGGTCCCAAGGGCCGTGTCCCAGCTAGTCCTAAAAAACCCAGGGAACACTGAGTCGTCCCTCACCCTCATAGAATGGGTGAACTCCTCCGAGTCCAAATAGTTATCGATCGCCTTGTCCTTCTCAGCCCTTAGCACAACCAGCTCGGCATTGGACTCTCCGAGCTCTTTCTCCTTACGCTTCAACTTTCTCTCCAAAGAAGCATACTTCCTTTGCTGCTTCCTGAGGGCATTGTCAGCCTTGTCCGAAGCCCTCTTCCATGATTCAGCTTATCTCACAACGCCTTGGAAGTAGGCGTTAGACTGAAACAAAACAATAAACAAAGATATAAGGCAAGTAAATGTTACAAGTAAAAAGAGAGTAAAATTTTAATACAGGGTCGTACCGAGGCCAAGGACTGAGCTCCCATGAGCTTTATCCTCTCCAAGTCTGGGGCAGCCACAATATCAGTAAAGTCCTTGGGGGTCACACCATGATAGGACCAATCCCAGGCATGCTTGGTGGAACCAACCACAGTATCCCCTCGGCGAAATCCCCAAAGGGGCTGAAAGGCACCGGTGGCAGCAGAGGCAGGAGCAACAGCAGAGATAGGGGCAGTTGGGGCTTCAGTTCCCTCAGAAGGAGCCTCCACCATAGGCTCCTTATGCTTCCTTAAGAAGCTAGGCTTTCCCCGGGTGTCCAGTCCCGCAAGCCGAGCCTTCTTCATCCTCGCGGTCTCCTCAACAACAGGCACATTATCCTCATTAATTTCCTTAGCAGCTGCAAAAACAAGAGAAAAACAAAAAAAGTGGTGTCAATAATGCATGAAAGAAAGTAAAAACGAGAAGGGAAGAAAAATTCCATGACGAGAAACTGAGGAGAGCCCCACTTACATAAGGGAAAACTCCTCTAAAAGAGTCCAGCTAGGAGTGGCACCATCATCCCGAGTGAGCTCATTATAAATGATAGTTTCCTCGGGGGTTAGGAGAATGGATTTGAGGCTACCATCACTAACCTTCCTGAAGGAAGATCTGAAGAGGGTGCCCCAGTCCCCATTCTCCCACTTTAACCCGACAAAACTACTCCTCCAATGTGGGTTGTTGTCGGGAATGGAAGTACTATTAAAAATATATTTACACTTGGGCCTTTGTTTAATGTAGACCCAACCACAAAGACTCTGAGAATTGTTATAACACTGGAAGATTTTCCTAAAAACTGCTACTGATACAGGAAAACCTCCCCTAAGACAAGAAATCATGAAACATAAAATGTTCCTCCAAGAGTTTGGAGGAAGCTGACAGGGGTTGATTTACAAGTCTGTAAGCAAGTGAGGGATGAAATCGTGGAAAGGAAATCTAAGCCCAGCATTAAGGGCATCTGTGTAAATAAAAATTGTGTCTGGTTTCCAGTGGTAAGTACGATCACCACCACTAACAGGAACTAGCCTAAGAGGGGGACGGACGTTATAAAGTTCGTTCATTTTATCAAAAACTATATTATACCAGGTGTTGCAATAATCAAACGAATCAAGATGTGCATTAAAAGGGTACTCATCCCCTCTAGTGTTAATCATATCTAGTAAAGACATGTAAGAAGAGAAGATTTCAATATCGTTACCTCATTTCGAAGCTGAAGCAATCTTGGACGCTCTTTCGGCACCCTTGTTTGCCATTATTGGAGGAAGAAGAAAGCTTGGAAGCTTGAAAAAGGTCGGAAAAGACTAAAAAGATGGCCAGAAAACTCTAAGGAGAGGAATATTGAGAGTGGGGGAGAATAGAAGAGAAGTAGAGGAGTTCAGGAAAGTGAGAAGTGAAATGAGAAGTGTGAGGAAATCACACTCCCACCTCACACTTATATAGCCCCTAAAAAGGTATATTGGGCCTTAAAAAGCCCATTTGGGCCAAAAAACAAGAGAATTCTGGAATGTTCTAGGGAATTCTTGGAAAAATTTAAGTAAAAAACTTGATTTAAATAAATATTCTTGGAATTCTGGAAGAATCCAGAAAGAACCTCAGAAATTCCAGAAAATTCTGGAAATTGGGCTTAAGAATGAAGGCCCTGCCCAAAAGTTATTGGGCCTGGAAGTATGAAAGCTCAGTGTAAGGGCACAAGTCAGAAAAAGCCCAAATATTTGAATTGAAGGCCATGCAAAACCAAGGCCCATTTAGCTAAGAAAAAGCCCAGAAAAATCATGGGCCCAAGTAAGCCCAAAACCAAGGCCCAAAGGAAAAGCCCAGAAAAATGATGGGCCAAAAAATATTTATAATAGTAAATATCCTGACCTAGTTCGATCAGGATTCCTATGAGATTTCTAGTCAAAAACTTCTGATCGAAATGACGGTCGATCAAGGTTAGAAGGGAGATTATTCGGTTAAAAATCACAAAAGATCCTGACCGAATTGGGTCAGGATTCTCGTCGACAATTCCTAACTGAAATTGCTGTCGACCAGGATCAACAGGGGGCTAATTTGGTCAAGATTTCGGTCAAAATTTCAGTCAAAAAAAAATATATATATATATGAAAAATCCTGACCGAAATTCGATCAGGATCTTGCTCGAACACTTCTGCCCAAAATGGCCTTCGACCAGGGCACATAGAGGCTTAATTCGATAAGGGGGATAAATTTTTTTTAAAAAAGAGAGCGAAAGAAAAAAAAAGAAAAAAAAGGGGGAGGGGGAATTCCTGAAAAACTGCAGAAATTAAGGAAAAATCCCAGAATATTTTTGGAAAATTGGGAAGAAATTCCAGAAATCAAGGAAAAATCCTAGAATTAAGGGAAAATTCCAGAAATTAAGGAAAAATCCCAGAATTAAGGGAAAAATTCCTGGAAATTAAGGAAAAATCCCAGAATTAAGGGAAAAATTCCTGAAAATTAAGGAAAATTCCTAGAAATTAAGGAAAAATTCCTGGAAATTAAAGAAAATTCCTAGAAATTAAGGAAAAATTCTTGGAAAATAAAAATAGTAGGAATAAAGGAAATCACTGTAAATGTTTAGGTCGCTCCACACTTTACGCAAAAATGATACCTTGTAAGAGAACGAATGAACTTAACTTCTGCGAAACCTTTTCACGGTTTCCCAAAAGTTGGGGGGAAAATGATAGGGAATAAAATAAGGCCTGAGTATGTAATTAATGTCGCATTAATTATATCAGAATTGGGATGAAAGTTAGGTCCATTTGAGAGGGCCAAAAACCCTGAATATTAATTAATTTCATAATTAATTAATAAGGGATAAGTCAGCTGATAAGATGAGTCCTAGTGGGAAATAAATCATTGTAGATTGGCCTCCAAGGAACCTCGTGGGATAAGGAATCAGTTTCCTACCTCTTATGACTCCAAAGTCCATTCTAATTCTGAGACTTGCCCATCAAGTCTCCTAACCGAAGTCCAATTCAAGAACTCCCAATATCTATATAAGGGGTCTCACCCCCACCACTTAGAACTACATTTTTTGACTTGATCCTTGACAATCAGCAAGGTACGTAGGTATCTTGCTAAGGCAGATTGAATCACGAAACACAAGAGCAGTCAAATCGAGCCTCGAAGCTCACGTTCCTTAGTAATAAATATATCAATTATTATACCTCAGTTTTGATCCATAACAGGATGTGTTTTGATGCAGCATGACAAGGTTATAGCCTACACTCAAGACAGTTGAAACCAAATGAAGAGAAGTATCCAACTCATGATGTTGAATTGGCAGCTATAGTATTTGCATTGAAGATATAGAGGCATTATCTGTATGGGAAAAGTGCCAGATCTACACGGACATAAGAGTTTGAAATATATCTTTACCCAGAAGGAATTGAATATGAGGCAGAGAAAGTGGCTAGAACTGATCAAGGACTATGACTGTACTATTAACTACCATCCAGGGAAAGCAAATGTGGTGGCAGACGCTCTGAGCAGAAAAGAAAGATTAAACATGATCATTTCATCTGAGAAATTGATCAAGGAATTTGAGAAGCTTAAAATAGAGGTCAGTATTTCAAGTATGTCTACAGATATGTTGTGTGTAATGTCTTTTCAACCAGAACTGCTGGAGAAAATAAGAAGATGTCCAGAAGAAGTAATGAGCCATGAACAAGAAGAGTTGACAGGAGAAGAGAAATGGAGTCAAAAGGATGATAAAGGAATCTTAAGATTTTCTTCCAGGATATGGATACCATATGTAGCCGAGCTGAAAGATGAAATTCTTCGAGACGCTCACAACTCCAGATATTCAATTCATCATGGGAGTACGAAGATGTACAACGATTTAAGAGAAAACTTTTGGTGGCCAAGTATGAAGAAAGAAATTACGGAATGGGTAAATCAGTGTTACACTTGCCAGCGAGTCAAAGCAGAACATCAAAGACCCAGTGGACTGTTACAACCATTGGAAATTCCAGAATAAAAGTGGGAACATATTGTGATGGATTTTATGGTTTGGTTACCAAGGACCAAGGCAAATCATGATGCTATTTGGGTTATTATTGATAGATTGACGAAGTCATCACATTTTCTTCCTATCAATGAGAGATACTCATTAAAATAAATTGGTTCAGTTATATCTAAAGGAAACTATAGTTCGATATGGAATTCTAGTATTCATAGTTTCAGACAGAGACCCTCGATTTAATTCAAGAATTTGGAGAAGTTTTCAAGATTGTCTCGGAACAAAGCTGAATATGAGTACCGCGTATCATCCGCAGACAGATGGTCAAAGTGAAAGGACAATTCAGACTATTGAAGACATGCTAAGGGTATGTGCGCTAGATTTTAAAGGAAGTTGGGACAAATATTTTCCATTAGTTGAATTCTCCTACAACAACAGCTATCATGCTAGTATTGGAATGCCGCCTTACGAAGCCTTGTACGGCAGAAGATGCAAATCTCCAATCTGGTGGGAAGAAGTTAATGAGAGAAAGATTTTGGGTCTAGAATTGATCCAGCAGATAAAAGAGAAAGTAGAACTCATTCGAAAAAGATTAGTGGCAGCTCAAGATCTTCAACACAAATATGTTGATCCTACCTGAAAGGATATGGAATTTGAAGTTGGTGAAGTAGTGTTATTGAAGATTTCTCCTTGGAAAGGTTTATCCAGATTTGGAAAGAAAGGAAAGCTGAGTTCGCGTTATGTTGGCCCTTTTGAGATTTTGAGGCATGTGGGAAAAGTCGCTTACGAGCTAGCTTTACCACCTCACATGCAGAATATCCACAACGTGTTTCATGTGTCAATGTTGAAGCATTATTTTCCTGATTCGAATCACGTGATAGAATATGAGCCAATCGAGATTCATCCAGACTTGTCTTTTGTAGAGCGGCCAGTGCAGATTTTAGATAAGAAAGAAAGAATACTTAGGAATAAGTCTGTGTCTTTAGTACGAGTTTTGTGGAGAAATCCCAAGGTTGAAGAATCAACCTGGGAGTTGGAAAGCGAAATACGAACCAAATATCCTCACTTGTTTTCCTAGGCTGATTCTGAGGACAGAATCCTGTTAAGGGGGGAAGGATGTAATATCCGAGAAAATTATGTGGATATTTATGTTAAATAAATAAATATTATGTGTTTGTATAAGTTAAAGTGATTATTGCCATGTTATTAAATGTTATAACTGTTATTTGTGTTCCTGTGCAGACCAGAAATTTTTTTGATTGATTAATATGTGTATAAAATGCATTGATATGAATCGACCTGTAATCTGGACTCGTGTTTATTAGCGTCTTTATCGAGGTATTCGTTTTATCTCGTTGTATGTGCGTTTGAATGTATTTTACGTGTTTTCGGGGTTTTCTCGTTGTATGTGCGTTTGTATTTTACGTGTTTTATGCTACAGAGATCCGTTTGTGAAGGTTGAATATCTAAATCAAAGCTTGATTCAAGACCTTTCTGTTGTTACCAATTTCAAAAATTGAGGTGAAGTACTTCATAATATCGATTTTTTGTGTTCATGTTCTTGGTGTTGAAATCGAAATTTGATTTTGAGTACCTGTTGATTGATTTTGAAGTTACAAATAGCTTTAGAATGTTAATTAGAATCAATTTGTGTATTGGGTTGATGTATTTTAGTCCAGGAGGTGTTAAACCGAGTTTTTAAGTTTTTATAATTTTTGAATCAATGTTTTGTGATTGTTGTTAATTCTGGGTTGTTGTGAGTACTGTGAATAGATATTATAAATCATAAGCTTCGTTTTCATCCTTATTTCATTGAAATTAGTTGAGTATTGGAGAAGTTCGGTCCTCGCCGGTTTCTTTGCCGGAAAAGGACTCGAATTCGTCGGAGAAGACGAAGTAATGATGGTTTGTTGTGGTTATGGTAGCCGTGTTACTGCTAGGAATATGTTGAATTGGTTTAGGCTGAGAAACGCTAAAAAATGACTTGATTTGGGAGTCCTGGGCTCACCAGAGTGTGGCCGGACGTCGTCCGGATTCTGGAAAACCCAGTTTCCTGCGACGTGTTCGTCCCCTCCAGCGAACTTTCCACCCAACTCCCCACCCGTTACTTTCCACCCAACTCCCCACCCGTTTCTCTTGTTTGATCTGAATTCTGGTTTTGTCTATTTTAATTTCATGTTTTTATATTTTCTGTTTTAATTTTAAATCAAAATTCATTTCTGTTTTTAAAATTCATTTATTTTATTTTCAAAAAAAAATCCTTTACTTATTATTTTAAATTCAAAAAAATTATTTTCTTAATTGTTTTAAATTCTAAAAATTATTTCTCTTCTCATTTTCAAAATTACATATTTGTTTTAATTATTTATAATTTGTTTTAATTGATTATTAATAGATTTAATTAATTGGTTAATTCATTTAATCAATTTATTTTATTTATAAATATTTAAATAAAATATAATTATTTATAATTAATTCAAATAATTTCTAAAAATCACTTTTAAACTTTTAAAAATTATATTTTGGTATTTAAAAATCAATTAATATTATTATTAATTGATTGATTCCCATTTAATTCTTATTTTATTCTTAATAAATGAACCGTTCGTCTGTTTAATACGAAACAAATGCGTATAGACTCAGAAAAACATTATGCTTCCAATAAAAATATTTTAGGGACCTAATTTCTTTTGTAATGCAAGGTCATTTGATTTGTAAATTATTCTGAGTCGGTATTTAGTCGCTAAACACTGTTATTAACCTGATTTCAACTCTGAATGTACTGAGACCTATCTTATTTATATGTTGCATGAATATGTGATTACGTGCTACACGAATAACATGATTACGTGCTAGGTGACATGCATGCTATCTGTTTACAGTTTCAAAATGTCATAATTAGTTATAAACGATCGGGTAGACATCAAGAGGTATAGTTACGTCGATTGAGTTTGGTTCTGTCAATTAAGATAGTCCTTTTGTTTATAGAATCGAGTAGCAATGAGTGTAGTCAAGTGTTAGACGGAGTTGATAGCCAGCAATTTAAGCCAGAGTTATAGTGAAAGGTTATCGAACATACCAGGCAAGTATCCCTACCTTCATTTATCGTTCAAGTAACATTTATTTCGAATCCTATTATGCAAATATTCCTGAACGTTCTCATATACTGCAAGTTTTCTACGCTATTCTAATTTCAGAATAGTTTGTCATTCTACTTATCAGATTGCTAATTATATAATGCAAATATTCTCGAACCTCCTTGTGTTATATTGCAAGTACTGTATCCCTATTCTAAGTTCAGAATAGTTAAATAATTTTACATTTCGCTACAAATTACTCTATATAGTGAAACTTTGAATTGAGATTAGCGAATAACTAATTGTTCTAGTTATTTCGCTATCGGTTGTTGAGATAACTCTGGACCATGAGAAATGGAGAGTTATGTTGTTAATGATGTCGTTTGATTTGACTCCTTTGATTGAAAATTGTTTTTATGGATTGGATGGTTGCGTAAGAGGCCGTGGTGGCGGTCTAGTGTGAGCTATGTGTTATACAGGATATAATGCCTTGCTAGGCCGATATGTGCCTTGGATACCCTTTGTTTAGTTATATATGTTTCGGCATATCGGTGTTACTCCGCGGCTGATCACCGGCAGCAACACACCGTCTTTCGAGGATTCTAATTCAAAACAAAAAGATATATAAAAGTGTTATTTATTATCAAAACTTATATTAATTTTTGATACTGCTCAGGTATTGTTGTTTGGTTTTGTTCTTCAGATATATTATTGTTGTTGGGTTAAATCATAAGCTATACAGTGTTTGCTGAGCATTTTTTTCGCTCATACTTCTTTATTATTCTGATTCTTTCAGCTAGGCCAGAGCAGGCCTGAGTTCCAAGTTTGACCAGGAGTTGTGTGCCTGTAAATAGTATGGTGTGTATTCCAGGTAGAATATTTGGGACGCTTGACTAGTCTAGAGGTTTGTACTAAAATTTGAATAAATTGTAAAACCAAATAGACTTATAGCTTGTAATAACATTTGGTTTGTTTTATTATCTATTTCATACTATAACCTATGATCGATCCAGTTGCATGTAAGGAGTTATATTTATTATCTTATTCCGCTGTGCCTATTTTAGTTTTGTTTATCAGTTAGTGACCCCCAAATCTAGACCCCGGGCTTGGAGGGCTTCACACTTTTGTAGACTTGTCAATCCAACTGATTAGATTGTTTGTTGCTTGATAATCTTGAATATTGAACTGGTCTATAATTTGTACTTTGAGATTTATCTCGAGATCTCCAGTTAGGCATCTAGAGAACTTGACATCTCGATAAGTATATTGGCTTATCGAGATCTCTAATTACTCTATAGTTGTTTTGACTTGTAGAGGTCTCTGAGTTCTCTATAAGATAATTTAGCTTGTCGAGATCTCTCATCTTCATGTCTTCACTTTGACTTATCAATATCTCTGAGTTCTCTAGTGGCAAATAGACTTATCGATATCTCAGAGATCTCTAGTGATATTTTGACTTGTCGATATCTCTAGAGTTCTCTAGAAGAAATGACTTGTCGATATCTCCAATCTTCATGTCTTCAATTTGGCTTGTCAATATCTCTGAGTTCTCTAGTAGATTTCCTGACTTCTCGATAAGTCATTCTGGAGTTCTCGAATGACTTCTCTATAATACTTAATCTGTGACTTGTAGAGAACTTGACTTAGAATATTTTTCCCAAAAAATAGATTTATTCAACTCCAAACTTCTTCATAATTGTTCCGTGGTATGATCTTCATGATCTTCTTTCAAATAGAATTCTTAGGCTTGATGCTGTTTACAGACAAGACTCCAGTCTGCCCCTGAACATTTTTATAGACTTAAGAATTATAATACATAATATAAACATAGATTATCACACAACTTACTTAGGGTTGTCAATTTGACTTAGTCTTGTTAATGTACAGGCATGTCGTGCACAACAATCTCCCCCAATTTGTGAGAAGATTGTTTAGCACATATTCATGCTTGTTAACAAGACTAACCCCAAGCTAAAATGGAAAATAAGACTAACATATAAAAATTGACACAATTACAATCATTTATACATTTAGGTAAAAACTGTTTTTGCTTCTGCTTCTTCTCTAATGAGATCCTTTAAGTACACAAGAATTTCCAGTTCTTCTATGATTGGAGTGTTGGGTTTCGAGCACATAAACGCAACAGAAACAATAATTAAAAACGTGAAAATTCAGAATTTTCGAAACCCACCGCATGATCCAAACTAAAAACATATATTTAATTCATAGATCTGATTGTTTACCTTATGAAGCTTTACAAATTGGTTGACTAATGGAGATCCAAGCTTTTTTAATCACCACGCATCCCGCTCTCGCGATCTACGCTCTATCGGTATCCACACGAATGCTTGAACGTAAGGATTGAATATGTACTAGCACAAACTCGTTTCTTCTTGATCTCTCCATCTTCTCTCTTGGTGGCTAGGGTTTTAGTAAAAGTTTTGATCTCTCAAAATTATCCACCCAAGAGATATTATATATAGATAGTAGAAAAAGAATTATAACTCTTAACTAATTAGGAGTTATTATTAATTCAAAATTCTTTTTTGTATAATAATTAAGTCATACTTAATTATTAACAACTGAATTTCATAATTAATATTAGTAAATTTGAATATCATTATTTATCTAATTAAATAAGTCATACTTAATTAATTTTATAAATAATTTGGATTACTTAATATTATTTAAATCCAATTAAATTAAATAATCCTTCAAGCATTCTTTGTGTGTGACCCTATAGGTTATTATTACGTTGGTAACGAATTTTAAATCTAATTTAAAACCGTAAACAATGAGCGGCATCTAGTAATACATCATTGGTATCCAATTAATAATAATTGAATCGATGATCGATTAAACCTTTCGTGAATAATGTATAATGTAATATAATCCCTTTAACCACATATTATAGATTAAACTAGAGGCATGTAATGTGTAATTCTCATCAATATTTAATCCAGATTTCCTTGATCAATGAGTAGACTATCATATCAAATCAACATTTGAGCATGTCCATCACTCCTAAAATAGGAGGGTTAAATCCCATCTAGATCATTCATATTTCTCATCTAATTCATAATATACCCAATGTCCACTTTTATCATTACTCGGTCAAGGATAACTTTTAATGGAATCAATCTATATTAATTCTCGTATAGAAATATAATGATTTCAGGTCTAAGGACCATTACATCATTATCACTGTGAGAATTACTTATGACACAACATACATGTAGAATTTCACATTGACTTTAGTATCACTATACCTATGATCAATGAGATGTGATTATCATTCAACAAACATACCAGTCTTAATGCATTATTATTGTCCCTTAATAATAATCCTCGACTAGGGACCTTTAGAAATATTGATACTATTCTCATAATCTCATTTCTAAGTCACGTACTTAGAGATATAGAATTGCATATAATATTCCAAGGACATTTAATAATCTAACATTTATATCATAGTAAATTAAGAACTAATAAATTATAAAGGGAATAATCGATAGAACATAAACATTAATAATCCTAATATCTTAAACTAAAAACATCATAATGTTGTCTCTAGGGCACAAACACAAACAATCTCCCACTTTCACTAGAGCCAATCACCCATGTATCTAATACTCATGGAACTAGTATGACCATCATGGTTCTGTTGCAAAAAAGCCTTAGTCAGTGGGTCTGCAACACTATCATTATTATGCACTTTACATTTATATCTCCTTGATCATTAATCTCATTAATAAGGTGATATCGCTTAAGGACATGCCTAAACATTCTCCTTGGCTGTTTCAAAAATATCAATATATTCGGCTTCCATAAAATCATCAATTTTCTTGCTGTGAACTATTCAAGCTAATATCAATAATATTTAGACAAAACACAAACCAGACATAAACACATAGTCAACCTTGTCTATCCAGAAATTAGGTTCAGAAACTAGTATCAGTGTAACCCTTTACTACCAGTTCCCTATCTTCTCCATACACCAAAAAAAAATCTTTAGTCCTCTTTAAGTACTTAAGAATATTTTTGAAAACTATCCAGTGAGCCTCACCTGGACTAGACTAGTAACTGATCGTCATGCTCAAAGCATATGAAATATCAGGATAAATACATATCATTATACACATTATAGATCCAATTGCTGACGCATCTGGAACTTTCTCAAACGACCCTTATCATCTAATGATTTAGGGGCAATTATCTTTTGATATCACTATCCCATGAGACATCAAAACATATCCTTTTTTTATCTCCTACATCCTAAAATGATGCAATATTTTAACAATGTATGTACTCCGACTAGGTCGATTAATCTCTTCCATCTATCTCTATAGATCATGATCCCTAATATATAGGTAGCATCTCCTAAGTCTTTCATCGAGAAATTATTTCTCAACCAAGTCTTAACAGAATGTAGAGAAGGTATGTCATTCCATATCTATTATATATCATCCACATATAATACTAGGAATGTCACATGGCTCCCACTAACCTTCTTGCAAACACATCCTTTTGCCAAATCTCATAGTCAAAGTAAGCAACTATTGCTAACAAAATCCTGATGAACTTGACCATAGAAATTGGTGAAAAAGTCTCATTATAGTCTATACCATGAATTTGTTTGAAACCTTTTGCCACTACTCGCACCTTATAGGTCTGTACTTTACCATCCATGTCAGTTTTCTTCTTGAAAACCCACTTGCACCCTATAGGTTTTACCCCTTCGAGTGGATCAACTAAAGTCAATACTTTATTTTGATACATGGATTCCATCTCGGATTTCATGGCCTTCAGCCATCTCTCGGAGTCTGGACGATGCATAGCAACTTGGTAGGTGAGAGGCTTTATCATTATCCATAAGCATCACAACACCATTTTGAGTCAAAAGAAATCCATAATTTCTACCAGACTCATGGTGAATCCTACTAGATCTATGAATAATCTGTGTTCTTGGACAGGATTACTTTCAACATTTTGATTTACATCCTGATCTTATTCCAACTTTGGTTCAATGTTATCATGTGGTTCTCGATCTTCATCGAGATGTATTATCCTCCCACTGATTTTATTAGAAAGTAGTTCTCCCTCAAGAAATAAAGCGGCCCGAGCAACAAACACTTTGTTCTTGGAAGGATTATAAAAACTATACCCTAGTCTCACTTGGGTATCACACAAAATAACATCTATCTAATTTTGGTCCAAGCTTGTCAGAGGCTAAACGTTTTACAAACGCTTCACGTCCCCAAATTTTCATAAATGACATGCTACGACATTTATCATTCTATATTTTATACGGAGTATTTTGAACAACTATAGTCGGAACTTGGTTAAGTGTATATGCAGCCGTTTTTAGAGCATAACCCTAGAAACTGAATGGAAGATCCGCTTGACTCATCATCGATCGCACTATATCCAACAAGGTACGATTTCTCCTCTCAGAATCTCTATTCCATTGAGGTGTTTCAGAAGGAGTAAGTTGTGATACAATATCACACTCCTTCAAGAAACTCTTGAATTTGAGGCTTAAGTATTATCCTCCACGATCTAATCATAAAACTTTTATACTTTTCCCTTGTTTGCTTTTCTACTTCGGCCTTATATTCTTTGAACAATTCAAATGAATCGGATTTGTTCTTCATAAGAATTACATATCCATATCTACTGAAATCATCAGTAAATATTATGAAGTAGTATAAGCCACCTCTTTCCATCATACACATTCGACCACATACATCATTATGTATAAGTCCTAATCGTTTGGTGGCCCTTTCACCTGATAAGGTTAAAGAAGCTTTAGTCATTTTGTCAATGAGACAAAGTTCGCATCTTTCGTATGATTTAGCATCAAACTTATCCAAGTATCCATCTATATATCACTCATAAATGCGTTTCTCATTAATATGACTTAACGACAATGTTGGAGCTAATGTTTGATTTAAGTCATCTTAGAACATATAAATCGTTAACTAATTGTGCAACATTATAAGTCTTATCATTGAACTAGAATAAACAACTATTGTTTATTGAATTAAAAAGAAAACCTTTCTTGTCCTGACAAGAAATTGACTTATGTATCTGCTAAAGGCAGGCACGTAATAACAATTTATCAAGTTCTCAATCTCGCCTTATGGTCAAAATTTAAGATTATGTCAAACTCCCCTAACTTGAAAAGTATCAAGTCTGCTGAAAATTTATGCCCCGAAATATCAATCTCGCACTCAGGACAGAATTGACTTACATGAATCTTCTCTTGGTTCGCAATTACCACATCTATTACCTCTTTCAGGGTCATTTTATCACATTTAAGTTTATCAACGAAAGTTTCTGATATAAAAGATCTAGTAGCTCCAGAATCAATCAATACCTTAGCTGCAACATTATTCATTAAAAGTTTACCTGCTATGACCTCAGAATTCTGAACAACATCCTTCATCTTTAGATCAAATGTCCTTGCTGTTGCTTGTGGAGTTGCTGTAGACTGTGGAGGTAATTCCAATACCTCAGCTGGCATGTGAGCACTAGTATTTGCCACGTTCATCAAAGCCTTGACTGGTCCAGTTGACTTGCATTCCCTAGCTATGTGTCCAGCCTTTCCACACTTGTAGCATGTAACTCCTGGCTTCGGTATCTTACACTCGTTAGTCAAGTGCCCCTTCTGGTTGCATCTGTAGCATGTCATGTTCAGCTTAGTACACACTCCTAGATGTCTTTTTCCACAATTCTTGCATTATGGTCTCTGAAATCTATTTTCTCCAACTTGTCCTTGGCTTGACTGGTTTTCCCCTTAGGATCTTGTCTCTTATTCAAATTTCCATTCTTCTGAAAATTTTCACCTATGTGGAATCCAATCCTTTTCACACTCCTGTCCTGTGAGCTTTCGGCTTCAGACTTCTCTCCATAAAATGGAACCTTTCTCTTCTTGTTATCCTTTTCTTTCCTTGACTGTATCCCATTACTCTCAATCAGAGCAGCTTTCTGTACTACTCCAGCATAAGTATCAAGCTCAAACATAGCCACTCTATCTTTGATCCAAGGCTCTAATCCTTGTTGGAATCTTTTTGCTTTCTCTTCCTCGGTGTTGGTATACTTCATCACAAACCTTGACAGCTCCGTAAACTTCTTCTCGTACTCCAATACAGACATACTTCCTTGCTTCAATTTAAGAAATTTAAGCTCCATCTGATTCTGCATGTACTTAGGGTAATACTTTTCCTTGAATAACCTTTTAAACCTTTCCCAAGAAACTGGCTGATTTGCTTCCATAGCCCTTACTGAATCCCACCAATAGATGACTTCCCCTTTCAGAAAGTAAGTAACATATGGCGTCTTCTGATCTTCTTCTAACTGAACCAATTCAAAAGCTCTTTCCATTTCCCTAATCTATGTGTTAGCTATTACTGAATTAGTGGTATCATGAAATGCAGGTGGATTCACATTCTGAAAAGCTTTGAAAGTAACAATTTGTCGAGGTAGTACAGGTGGATCAGGTGGTTGGTGTGGTTCACGGTTATCTTGGTTTTCAAATTGTAGTTGAAGAGTTCTTTATTCTTGAGCTATAGCATTTATTTGCTGTTGTAAGGTTTCCAGTAATCGAAGAATATTAGGATCTGTGGTAGAAGTTATTGTCGGGTTCTTCTTTTTAGGTGGCATGATCTTGAAATAGAAGTTATATCAAAGTAGGTATGAACAATACATAAAATTTCAAGGTTAAGGTGTCACAAGTCATTATATTCATTCAATCGGGTTTCAAATTAAACCATAAAGATGGTGCATATAAAGGCATGAGAACAATTGAAAGCAAATAGAACGATAGTGCATAATTATTGAAATTAAGGTCAAGGTACATTAAGATCGGAATAGAGTCTGAACTAAGGGATAACAGGCTTAACTAAAGGAAAACAACAGGGAATTCTACAAAGTCCAACAATACAATGGCATGAGAAGTAGATAATGCAAATAACTACGGCTCCACTCCATCAGATTGGGGTTCGGTAGTTTTCTCCTCACGAAGCGTCTTCACAATACTTTGGAGCTCGTCCGCAATCATCTAGATAATATACTGGCTGGTGCAGTCTCGGTGTGATGGCATCTCATCAAGCTTAGTGTTAACGTACTGAACCAAGGTCTCAAGTCTCGCAGTCATCTACTCCTTAGGCTTTCCTCCATAATTTTGGCTGTCCGGATACATATTCTTCAATCCCTCTAACAGTCGATCATACTTGCCCTGAAGCCTGTGGAACTCACGCCTCAACTCAGCATACACGGAGAAAGCAATTGTGTCGGACGGTTCAGAGGATGATGAGGAATGCGCCCTTTGCTGCCAAATAATGCATAGATATATATATATATAAGAGAATTATTAGCGAATGACTCGAATAACCTATACCTACACTCTCGTATAATACTATAAACCTATATACATATATAACCTATTTGGGTTGTCCGGGGACTCTAAACCATAGCTCTGATACCAAAACCCGTCACACCCCAACTTAATAATAAATATTATACAAATTATTACAATAGTTAACAAAAGGAAATAAATACATCTGAATCCAAGATCTTACAGTTTAGGGTTTGGAACTGCACAGTACTATTAACTATTATAACCTGATTTTTAATATCGAGTCCTCACACAAAATGATCACTTATTCTACTTGAGCTCGAACATACGAATCGGCATCACAAGTCTTATGCGCTGTCTGCTTGAATCTAACCATATCTGCTAGCTGTAATATCAGGGTGAAGGCAAGTAGTCAGCTAGATGCTCAACAAACGCTATAATATACATAAATAAGAATGAAAGAATAACAATGGAAATGAAAGATTCAATAATATAGTATCAAGAGATAAACTTTCAGGGTGATGGCATCTTTTCTTGTAATAAAACAATTCAAAACCATTTCATTATCAAAAACCATTTTATGACGCTACGGATTACAGCCGGTGATCAGCCGCGAAGTAATCCTGAACCTCGTTGGGTTCTAGAACATTAATGGGATCCCTAGGAAACCTTTAAGCCTAAGAGCGGAAAGGACTTGCGTCTCAGTCCAGATCCACTATTTAAAGAAAATATTTGTCCCCCTTTGGGATTGAAAATCCACTTTTTATCTTTTTCATTTTAAAAATTTATTTGATGCCAAGTAAAGGTTAAACTATTAAATAATAAATATCTTTATCAAGGGTTCTAGATCAACTTTAAAGCCATGATCAACTAGACTGATACCTTATCAAAGGGAATCGCAAAGTTTCTATTCACAAGGAATCTGACAATAAGGTTTCACAGGGTTGTTGGATAGTATAGAGGAACTAAGTCAAACTAGGTTCAAGGTAATGGTTCCAGATAAGATATAGGTATTAAAATATAAAGAAGGTGAGCATCAGTTCAAAGTATAACATGGTATCATGTTTTAGGGCTAAGGATAGGGTGATCAAGCAATCATGAACAACTTTAAGAAATAACTGACTTTTAGGCATCAAGATAAGGTTACTGAGTATAACTTCCACAGGGTTCAACATCACAATTACTTTGGTATACTAGCATGGTATGACTTTTGATTTACTTGCATAGAAATCTTCAAGTAAAGTTAAACTACTTGCAATAAATACTTGAGGGTTCATGGCACTTGCATATAATACGAAAGATAGATTTGGAACCACTTGGATCATATATATCAAGGTGAATTAGAACACTCGCATTATATATAAGAACCGGGTTATCACACGCTTGCAGTATAAACAAAAAGGTAGGTTGAAACACTTGCCTTGAGAAAGGCTTGACTTGACTGGAAGGTGGGAGCAACTGGAGCTTCACTCGACTTTAATGGAAAGTTTAGCCTCGTCTCGAGATCCTACATAAAAATAGTAATAACCTCATTATAATATATACTCACTAACCCAACCTAATTATAAACTGAAATTACGCACATTGGCACTTAGGCCTATATACACATACACGCTTATAATTACCTTATAAGCATAATAGTTCACATAGCCACATATGCTCACATAACACATTTAAGTACATAATAATATATCAACATACTATATTGCATCACTAAGTTTGGTTGATCTCACTCCACATACTGAAGTCACTTAGTCATGCTAAACTAGCTAAAACTCTTAATATCGACCTCATAACTCGAAGTGCCTTTTCTAAACCATCAAGTTCTTATGGACCCTGAGTTAGGCCTTACACTCTAATGACCTTATACTATCTTACAACTATGATGGTCAACCTAGGCCTCACTCATAAGTGCCCTAAAACTAAAGGTTAAGTGATTGTGCTCATTATAGTGATTTCAGGATTACACCAATGGGTTGTTTAGTACAATTGACACCCTTACACTTTAAGTATACCTTTCAAACTTCTACACTAGACTCTTCTGATTATAAGGCAACTCCCAAACTTGGTGTGGCTCAAGGGCCTAGCTTGGGCCTACCTGGGCCTAAACTTAAAGTCCAATGTTCCCCTGTTTTCTGGACAGAAAAGTGTCCTGATTTGCACTAACTTATGACACATGATTCTAACTCAGTTCCTATTAAATATGGCTGGAAAAACTCCTATGACACTCCATCTAACTAGGGCTAACCAAGGCCTAGTGAGGGCCTACCCATGACATGGTCAAAACTCCTCATTTCTAAGTTATAACAAAACTGTCCCCTGCTGGACAGATGTAATGCTTTCACTCGTGCACCTAACCAAACAACCTACAAACCTTTAATAAACACCTGAAATCTAAAGTATATTCCTAGTGCTAGCTTCTGGTGACTTGGGCCTCAAAGTGCATTACCATGACAAGGTCAAATCTCACTCTAAACCTCATGGAAGCAAACTGAAATTCTGCAGAATCTAATGTACCCCTTTCACCATGTTTCCCACTTGACAAACCAAATCAAACATCAACCAAAAATCAAACCAAACCCCAACCAAGGAAACCTACTGAACTAACACTCCCACACACAACATTGGATTAGTGGAGATCATCCTTACCTGAGGTGCAATATAGCAAAACAAGAGTTAACACTATATACTAATTACAAGTCATCTCAAATTCGAAAGTAACACTTAAATCCTTCAAATATATACGAATCAAAAACACATGACAAGGAGAATAAATGATATTTTATATCTTAACTCAACTGAAATTAGAAATTATTAACAAAAATCAAACCAAATGATCAAGAACTTTCGAAAATCATGAATTGAATCTACGCATGCATGCTTTCGAATTTACAAGCCAAAACAATATGGTTTCCTAAATAATTTCATAATAAAATCAACATGCAAGAATAGAATTAACCATAAATATGTGATCACTTAGCATGCAAAGAGTTTTATCAAGTTTTTATTTCCAAAACCATGCTATTATCACATAAACATTCAAAAATCAACAAAGTAACAAAGAAACACTATTAAGAACCATTCATTCGGCTCCCTTATGGTCATGGCCGAATGAAATGGAAGGGAAATTACCATATAAGCAAGAATTTCACTCTCATGACTTGGCATTCACCATTCCTTGTAGTTCTCTCAAGAATACAATCTTAAATCCATGAGGATCAAGATTATATTTTGAGTTCTAGTTAAAACTATGACATGCAAGATCAAAATATAAACTTTTCACCCTAAACTCTTTGGATTATTAAAGAGCAAGATATGGGGAGTGAGATTACTTAAATGGAAGATGGATGTTTGAATGAAAAGTGAAGAAAAGGAGAGGGTGGGCTTCGGCTAAGGGAAAGGCCGAGAGGGGGGGGTTTGCTGAGAGAGAGAGAGTGGAGAGGGAGGAGAGAGTGAGGTGAGGGTGGAGTGTGGAGTGAAGTGAGATGATTATAATATTTTGTACTTGATTTTTATTATTTTTATTTGACAAAAAAAAGTGAGTGGAATTGAGAATTGACAAGAGTAACCTTCAAGCAAACTTGTGCTATTTTGCATGCAAGGATAAGGTAGTAATTTGGCTAGTGAATTAGTAGTTAGTGGGGTTGGAAATTCCAAGTTTACCCTTAACTTGTGTTTGGGAGCAAAATGCATGCATGGGCAACTAAGTAATTTGCAAATTAAAAATCAACTAATTTATATAAAATAATTTCTATAAATATAAATGCACCTCCATAAATCACAAAATATATACCATAAAATAGCTTATGATTTTAGAAATTTAATGAAATAAAATTTGAAAATTTATTATTAAAAGATTTTTAAAATCGATTTTTCATATAAAATGAAGTACTTTTGATTATTATTTAAAAATACTAAATGATAAGATTTTCCTTTCAATAATTTTTATATATAGACTAATACATTAAACACTTAATTTATAGGCACTCAATATATAGATCATCCATATTTATAATTTAACATAATTTAAATCTTAATTATAACACACAATTATAGGGTTTAGAAATACCGGTTGTAACACATCCTTAGTAAACTCCACTTGAGGAATACCTCTAACCTGTTCTTTCTTGACAAGCTCATTCATGGTCTTGAAGTTTAGATGGGACAGCTTCTTATATCATAGCCAACTTTCTTCTTGACTTGCTTTACTGAGAATACAAGTGATAGATTCTGCATTAGATGAGTTGAAGTCAGCTAGATACACATTTCCTTTTCTCACTCCAGTGAGAACCACTTTGTTGCTCTTTTTGTTTGTAACAACACAGGCTAATGAATTGAATGTTACTGAGTTGCCCTTATCACAAAGTTGGCTGATGCTCAACAAATTATGCTTGAGACCATTCACTAGGTCAACCTCTTTAATGATGATATTGTCTTTTGAAATCAAGCCATATGCCACAGTATAACCCTTGCTGTCATCTCCAAAAGTAATATTTAGGCCAACTCTTTCCTTGAACTCAGTGAGCAGGGTAGAATCTCCAGTCATGTTCCTTGAGCAACCACTATCCAGATACCAAAGATTCTTTCTGTTTCCATGCACACATCAAAATCAAATCAAGTTGATTTTGGTACCCAAGTTTCCTTGGGTCCTGCATTGTTAGCTTTCTTCTTTGGTTTCTTAGGTTTGGTCTCATTTGACTTGGGGATTTCTGATTCATCCTTAGTCATTTGAGTTGGACCTTTGAAACCAGTTATTTGAACAGAATTATCATGCACATTTTGATTAACAGGAAAAGGCATGCTATTTGCAAACATGTTATTCCAGTAAGGCATGCTAAATGACATTTGAGCCATACTAAATACAGCATAATAAGGATTAGGTGCAAATGGCATAACAACAAATTGTGCATTCATATTCTGAGCAGACATAGCATTCATAGGCATAGCAGACATGGCATTCATGCTGGGAAAAGAAGGAGGTACAGTCATGGAAGTAGGCATGGCAATCTTGCAATTAACAGACAAATGATTAACACTACCACACTTAACACAGATTTTTCTAGGAGCATATTTATCAGGTGTGTAGTTGTTGTATTTCTTAATCCCTACCTTCCCATTTCTATTGCTTTTCTTTTTAGCTTCTGTTTTAACCTCAATCTTTTCAAGTCTGTCATTCAATTGCCTGATAGACATATGATCAACATTAGCTCTTTTTATTTTCTAACTTAACTTGATTCTCCTGGAATAAATTTCTTAGAAACAGATCCATATTTCTCACTCAGCATGGCTAGCTTAGCTTTGCTCACTGGTTTACTCACAGCCGGCGGATGTGGCTCTCTGTCACTCGATGGATTATCCTTTTGATTATCTAACGGATGATTTTCATCATCCGTCGAGTCCACATATGTCAAAAATCCTTCAACCAAATTGGATTCCAGCTTCTCTTTACTCTTCTTCCAGGCTGCATCACAAAATGGCTCAATACCTTAAATTTTAGTGATTTGAGCGTGGACATCTCTGGATGATTTCCATGCCTTAATCACTTCATGATCTCATTCAAGCTGCTTCTTTAAATCTCTTCTTTCTTCAAGGACTCAGTTAATTTTTCCTTAGCAATCTTACATTCAATTCTCAATTTTTCAAATTCAATAAACTGAGACTCTAGCACATTATTCCTCTCACTTAAAAACAAATCGTTTTCTTTAATTTTAGCATTTTCCTTAGTGAGGGACTTAAGTGTATCACGCAAGTGATATAATTCTGTGGACATGTCATTGCTTGCATCATTACACTCAGCTTTAGATAAATGTGCTAGGTTATTGGTGATTACCTGATTACTTGAAGAACTTGTTTCTATTTCACCAGACTTGGCCATCAGGGCTAGGTTGACATAGCTTGTTTCTTCATCTTCATCCAATCCATTAGCTGCCCAGTCATTTTCTTGTGTAATGAAAGCCCTTTTATTTTGCTTGAGCACTTCAAAATATTTCTGTTTATAATCAACATGCTTAAACTTCTTCTTTCTAGAATCTGACTTTCTACACTCATTGGCAAAATTCCCTGCCAAGCCATATTTGAAACATTTGAATTTGGATTTATCCACCATGTTTCTACTTGGCTTGGCTGCTCCAAAATTCTTTCTGAATTTAAGCTTGGCAAATCTTCTGGATAGGAATGCTAAATGCTCATCTATATCATCCATGTCATCTTGACTCAAATGTTCTTATTTTCAGATACCAGCCCTTTGCCCTTGCTTTCACAGACCTTTGATGTAGATTCAACAGCTTCCACCTTCACCTCTTTCTCCTTCTTCAACTCAGCAACCAGTGCTATGGACCCTCCTTTCTTCCTTCCTTTCTCCATCCTTTCATCTTCCTCTATTTCAAGCTCATAAGTTTTCAGGATGCCATACAGTCTCTCTAAGGTAAACTTCTTGTATTCTTGTGAATTTCTCAATGAGACTGTCATTGGCTTCCACTCCTTTGGAAGAGATCTAAGGAACTTCAGGTTAGAGTCTTTTGTTTGATAGACTCTTCCATGCAACTTCAGAGCATTTAGTAGCTTTTGAAATCTACTAAAAATGTCAGTGAGAGACTCACTTTCTTCACAATTGAAATGCTCATATTGTTGAATCAATAGCTGCATCTTGTTTTCCCTCACTTATTCAGTACCATCACAGATTATCTGAATTTTGTCCCAAACCTCCTTGGTTGTTTTGCAGTTAATGATGTTATCAAACATATCACCATCAACTCCAATGAATAATATGTGCATGGCCTTTTTTTCTTTCCTGACATGCTCAATATCAGGGTCTGACCATTCATGACTAGTTTTGGGAACAAATGGTTAATTGCCGGTTGCAGCTCTCATTGGTACATAAGGACCTCTCTCTATGCAATCCACATAGGCCTCGTCTTGGGAAAGAAGATGTAGGTGCATTTTTACCTTCCAGTGGTGGTAATTATCTTTGTCCAGAAATGGAATTTTGACTCCAACATCCTTCTTGTTCATCTTGCTGTTTGTTGTGATCTTTACACTCTTTGTACTTCAAGAGCTTACTCTGATACCAATTGTTATTCCCTAACCATACAACAAGAATTACAGAAGGGGGTTGAATGTAATTCTGGCTACTTTTCCAAATTTAAAGAAGTTCTAACTTGATAAAATATGGCAGTAATAAAAAACAAAGGCTTTTAAAACTTTCTGGTGGATTTGAAAGTATCCAACAGATATATATATATATCAATGAGAACTCTGTGAAGCCTTTGTTAGATATATTTGATAATGTCATGTATAATATGTTTTATGTTTAGTTTTTCATATCTTACTTAAATAGGACAAATCAGTACTTAACTGAAATCAGCACTTATACTGAAGTCAAAACTTAAGTCATCAGTACTTAAGGTTCAGGAGATATTTATCAGAAGATAATATCAGGACTTAAAGGAAATATTCAGATAAAGAAGGTAGCTGATTTACAGGAAGAGAAGATCTAGACAAACGTAAGAAGAGATATGCATGAAGAAGGAATTCCGTGAAGAATGGAATACTTGGAAGAAAAGATATCTGATTGATATATTTTAGGAAGCAGAATTATATTCCATATCAATTAGCGATTATCTTGTAACTGTGTAGTATATAAACACAGACATAGGGTTTACACTATAAGTGTTATCATTATCGAGAAGATTATTCATTGTAACCCTAGCAGCTCTCGTGATATTTGTTCATCACAGAAAGAGGACAGTTCCATACTGTAACAGAGTTTATTGTTTTGAATAAAGTTTGTTTTCTGTTACTTGAGTTATTAGAGTTCGATTTGATTGTGCTATACACTGTATTCACCCCCCTCTATAGTGTGTATGACCTAACAAGTGGTATCAGAGCCTATCTGTTAACACACAAACAGTTTAAGATCCAAAAACAATCATGTCTGAAGTAGAAACTCCAACTAAGCCCACCAAAACTGAAGAACCTCCAAAGACACAAATCCATAGCCGATATGAGGCTATTAGAGTTCCCATATTGAGACCATCTGAATATTCCATATGGAAGGTGAGGATGACCATGTTTCTGGAAGCTACAGATCCAGAATATCTTGATAGAATCAAGGAAGGGCCTCACAAACCAACCAAGCTCGCTGTTACAGTTGCAGGTGAAGCAGCAAAGTCAGTACCAAAGGAGAAGAGTGACTACACTGCTGAAGATATCGCATCAATTGATAAGGATGCTAAGGTACAACACTTACTGCATAGTGCCATTGATAATGTAATGTCAAACAGGGTAATAAACTGCAAGACTGCAAAGGAGATATGGGATGCCTTGGAAACAAGATGTCAGGGAACTGATACGATTAAGAAGAACAGGAAGACAATACTCACTCAAGAGTATGAACACTTTGACTCAAAGGCTAATGAGTTATTGACTGATTTATATGATAGATTTGTCAAACTCTTGAATGATTTGTCATTGGTTGATAAGGAGTATGATCTTGAAGATTCAAACGTTAAATTCCTGTTGGCTCTTTCTGAAAGCTGGGATTTGAAGGCAACAACAATAAGAGAGAACTATAATCTTGATGAAATGACTCTTGATGAAATTTATGGGATGCTCAAGACTCATAAACTTGAGATGGAACAAAGAAGCAAGAGGAAAGGAGGAAAGTCAAGGATAGTTGCTCTTAAGGCTGAAGAATAATCCCCCAAGGCAGCTACCTCAAGGAAAGGAAAGGGTAAAGCTCTCTTCACAAAGTCTGATACTGAGTCATCAAGTTCTGATAGTGATGATGACTCAGAATCTGAAAGCTTGCCTGAGACGGATGCTGATGAAGAGATGATGAAGCTGTGTGCCCTTATGGTGAAAGGAATCACAAAGATTGCATACAGGAAGTTCAGGAAGGGAAAGAAGTTTTCCAGGAAAGGTGCAAGTTCTGATAAGAAGAATTTCAGAAAATCTGAGGGCAAAGGAGGAAAGTCTGACAGAGGAGATTATACAAATGTCAAATTCTACAACTGTGGTGAGAAAGGCCATATATCTCCTGATTGCAAGAAAGTGAAGAGTGACAAAGGCAAGGCTCTTGTCGCAAAGAACAAAAGCTGGACAGACACCTCAGATTCTGAAAGTGAGGAGAATTATGCCTTGATGGCAAATGCTGATATGGCAAGTGCTGAAAGCAGTTCTGAAGCTGCTGAGTTAAAGGTACCTCAAACTACTTATGCCTTTCATACTGATGATATTAATGAGTTGAGAAGATATCTTAAAACCATGTTCATTAGCTATAGAGATCAAACTTTAACATGTGAAAGATTAACTTCTGAAAATCTTGCTTGCAAAAAGAGGAATGATTATTTAGAAAAAGAGTTAGTCATGTTCCATCAAACTCAGAAAGATAGAGATGATGTTTTCTATGTTTGGGATGAATTACTTAAAATGAATGAATCTCTAAAAGCTGAGTTAGAAAAGGAAAGAGTGATTATCAGGATTTGGACTAACTCTGGCAGAACAACTCAAAATTTGTTAAGTAGTGAAAACTGGAAAGAGGGCTTAGGTTATGGAGAGGATAAGAATGATAAAGGAACGGTAGATATTAAGCCTATAGTTGTTAAACAAAAGCCAAAGTTAAAACCTATTAAGTTTGTAGCTGTAAAGTTTGATACTAAGAAATCAGAAGTTTAGAATTAACTTCTAACAAACTAAAACAGGAAAAGACAACTGAAGTAAACGTAGGCTTAATGACAAAGAAGCAGCTTAAGCATAAGCTGAAAGATGTTAAGAATGCAAATAAGGTAAAATCACCTAGGAAAAATAGGAATGGAAAGGAAGGTGTGAATAAAAGCAATGATTATAAGCCTGTTCCTGATGCTCCTAGAAAAACGTGTCATAACTGTGGAAGTTCTAACCATCTGGCTTTTTTTTGCAGGAAGAATAAGAACATAAACTCCTTACCTTCAAAGTCAGGAGTTAAGAGTCAGTCTGTTAGATATAAGCCACAAAATCCTTGTTTTTATTGTGGTAGTTTATGGCATTCCATTTATACTTGTAAGGAGTATTATAGTTTGTACTATGATTATTATCAAATAAAACCTTCTTTAAAGAAAGTTACCATTGTTCCTTCAAGTGTAAGTTCTGATTCAAAATCTGATAGTGTAAATTCTGATAAGAAAAATGTTAACATAAAATCTGATGCTAAATCCGCTGTAAATGTTAACAAACTTAATAAGGCCAAAGGATCCAAGCAAGTCTGGGTCCTTAAAACTAATCATTAGTGGTCTTTGTGATTGCAGGGCAACAGGAAAAACATCCTAGTTCTGGACAGTGGATGTTCAGGACATATGACTAGAAATAAAGCCCTGCTATCAGACTTTGTGGAGAAGGCTGACCCAAGTGTTTCTTATGGAGATGGCAACATTGGAAAAATATTGGGATATGGCAATATCAATCTTGGGAATGTCATCATTAAAGAAGTAGCTCTAGTCTCAGGACTTAAACACAATCTGCTGAGTCTTAGTCAAATCTGTGACAGAGGTTATCATGTGGATTTCTTTGAAGAACATTGTGAAGTTGTAAGTCAATCTACAGGCAAAGTTGTTCTGAAAGGATACAGGTGTGGTAACATTTATGAAGCCAAGCTTCCAACAAGTACTGATGGTCTGCAATCTGTCTGATGAGTAGAGCATCAATTGAAGAAAGCTGGAATTGGCACAAGAAACTCTCTCATTTAAATTTCAACAATATAAATGAATTAGTCAAGAAAGATCTTGTGAGAGGACTGCGAAAGTCAGTATTTACTCCTGATGGCCTTTGTGATTCTTGTCAGAAGGCTAAACAAAGGAAATCCTCATTCAAGAGCAAGACTGAATCATCAATTCTTGAGCCTTATCACCTACTACATGTTGATCTATTTGGTCCAGTAAATGTCATGTCTATTGCAAAGAAGAAATATGATATGGTCATAGTGGATGAGTTCACCAGATACACATGGGTGTATTTCTTGCACACAAAAAGTGAAACTGCATCTATCTTAATTGATCATGTCAGGAAACTGGATAAATTGGTCAAAGATTCTGTGAAGATAATAAGAAGTGATAATGGTACTGAGTTCAAGAATTTGATAATGGAAGAGTTCTGCAAAAACCATGGAATCAAGCAGGAATTTTCTGCTCCTGGAACTCCATAGCAAAATGGAGTTGTTGAAAGAAAGAATAGAACTCTCATTGAAGCTGCACATACAATGCTTGATGAGCAAAGCTTCCAACCTGTTTCTGGGCTGAAGCTGTGCAGACTGCTTGTTTTACTCAGAATGCAACACTCATTAACAAGCAAGGAAAGACACCATTTGAGATGGTAAAGAAAAAGAAGCCAAATCTGAAGTATTTTCATGTATTTGGATGCAAATGCTTTGTTCTTAAGACACACTCTGAACAGCTATCCAAATTTGATGTAAAAGCTGATGAAGGAATCTTTGTTGGATATCCACTTTCCACAAAAGCCTTCAGAGTCTATAACTTGAGAACAAGAGTGGTCATGGAATCTATCAATGTCTCTTTTGATGATAAGAAGATTATTGGACTTGAAGATTTCAATGATCATGATCAGCTGAGATTTGAAAATGAAGACTTAAATTCTGATACTTAAAATCCTGACAGTCTAAATCCTGATACTGCAAACTCTGATGGATTAAACTCTGATGTTATTGAAACTGTGGTGACTACGCCAAAGGAAGATGCACCTATGTAGGGGGAGCATACTCAAGATACAACCACATCTCAAGAAGCATCAGAACATACATCTGGCTCTTCAAGTTCTGATTCGTCAAGTTCTGATAAGCCAAGTTCTGATAATTCTGAAAACTTAAATTCTGAAGAATCCAACTCAGAGAGCATAGTTTCAGGGGGAGCATCAGAAAATGTTGATGAAGATAACATAGATCATGGGGGAGCATCCAGTTCTAGAGAAAACCCTTCCATCTGCAAGGAAGTGGACTAAATCACATACACCTGACTTAATAATTGGAAATCCTGATGCAGGTGTCAGAACTAGAACAACTACTTTAAGTGAATATCTTTACAATTCTTTTCTTTCTCAGACTGAACCAAAGAAAGTGGAAGAAGCTCGTCAAGATGCTGATTGGGTGCAAGCAATGCAGGAAGAGTTAAATGAATTTGAAAGAAACAAAGTCTGGACCCTAGTGCCAAGACCAAAGAACATATCTGTTGTTGGTACAAAGTGGGTATTTAAAAACAAAACTGATAGTGATGGCATAATTACAAGGAATAAGGCAAGGTTGGTTGCAAAAGGATATTCTCAATAGGAGGGAATTGATTATGATGAAATATTTGCACCAGTTTCTAGATTGGAAGCCATAAGGATATTTTTGGCTTATGCTGCTCACAAAAAGTTTACTGTCTTTCAAATGGATGTGAAAAGTGCTTTTCTCAATGGAGAATTGGAGGAGGAAGTATATGTTGAACAACCTCTAGGCTTTGTAGATCCCAAATATCCTAATCATGTCTACAGGCTTGATAAAGCACTTTATGGCCTTAAGCAAGCTCCAAGAGCATGGTATGAGACATTAGCTCAGTTTCTTCTGGAAAGTGAATTTAACAGAGGAACTATAAACAAAACACTGTTCTACCTCAATCATGGAAAGGACTTCCTTCTGGTTCAGATATATGTTGATGATATCATCTTTGGTTCTATAAATGACAGACTTTGCAAGAAGTTTGCCAAACTGATGCAGTCAAGATATCAAATGAGTATGATGGGGGAACTTAGCTATTTTCCGGGCCTTCAAGTCAAGCAGAATGAAGAAGGCACTTTTATTTGTCAAACCAAGTACACCAGAAATTTGCTGAAGAAATTTGGAATGCAAGATTGTTCAAGTGCATCCACTCCCATGGCAACTGCAACAAAACTAGATAAGGATATTGGTAAATCAGTAGATATTACTGATTATAGAGGTATGATTGGCTCTCTACTCTATCTAACTACTAGTAGACCTGATATCATGTATGCTACCTGTCTTTGTGCAAGATTTCAAGCAGATCCAAGAGAACCTCACTTAACAGCTGTGAAAAGAATGTTCAAGTATCTTAAAGGAACAGCTGATCTGGAATTGTGGTATCCCAGAAAATCAGATTTTAAACTAATAGGTTACTCAGATGCAGATTTTGCAGGTTGCAAAATTGACATGAAAAGCACAAGTGGAAGCTGCCAATTTCTTGGAGGCAGATTGGTTTCTTGGTTTAGCAAGAAACAAAAGTCAATTTCCACATCAACTGCAGAAGCAGAGTACATTGCTGCAGGAAGCTGTTGTGCACAGATTCTTTGGATGAAGAATCAGTTACTGGATTATGGGTTAACATATTTTAAATTCCCTATTTACTGTGATAATCAAAGTGCTATTGCTATGACAGGTAATCCAGTTAAACACTCAATGACAAAGCACATCAGCATTAGGTACCACTTCATAAGGGAACATGTGGATAAAGGTACAGTGTAATTGCACTTTGTTCCAACAGATCAACAACTAGCAGATATCTTCACAAAACCACTATGTGAAGCTATTTTTACAAGATTGGTAAATGAACTTGGAATGGTTTCAGGTTCTTTCTCCAAATCTGCTTAGCTCTTGTTCTGATGCATCAGACTTTATGATCAGTATTTACAGAAATTATTCTCTTTGTATTCTGTGCTTGATTGAAAATTATTTAAGTACTGATTGTTGTCTAATGTGAATTTCTAAACTCTGATGGTGATATGACTGTTTATGTGACTATTCAATCCTATGAGGATAACTATGCTAGATGCTGGCCTAGTAGTCTTTAATATACTAGAGATCCCACATTAGAAGTAATTATTTATGTGGAAATCTATTAACACAAGCAAATTCTGATATTGAGCTTAGTTAAGTTTACTTTGTCTATCTTATTAGTAAGTCAAAAACTAGAATATTGCTTCTCATCTGTTAAGTTCTGATGTTAGTAAATCTTTTGAATGTACTAAGTGCTGATAAACCTCACTAATCAAAAGAAATAGGAAAAGAAACAAGGAATAAAAATCAGGTACTCCTTTGAGATCTAGAGTAAAAATGTGGAAGGGACGACCCAAGTGCATTGCTGGTATTAAGTAATATGCATCAGAAAAAGCAAAAATAAATATTTTTCTTGGTGACTTTTTACACTCTATGATTACTGGAGAAATACTCTGATAATAGCATAAATACTGATAAGCAGTCGTAATTCACTTACACTGAGAAGCCACTGTAAAATGGAATTTCAAAAGATGCATAAAATAAATACAACAACAGTTGAGGTGGACTCATGCATGAACTCATTCAAAATTAGGCTTCAGAATAATGACAGATTTTAAGTAAAGTTCTAAGTTATGCCTTATTTCTAAGATGTACAGAAGTGAATCAGACTTTACTCTTTGTCTGATATTTTGCTTAATGCACACACTTACACTCCATATGAATGATGAAAATTACTGTGGCGTTCAATGTTGTTTTAGATGAACCGTTTATGTGTCAAATTGCATAAATTCTGAGGACAAGTTCTAATGGAAGTTCTGATGATTAAGTTCTGAAGAATCAACATCAGAATTTGTGTGAAGAATTACGGAAATAGGCATTCACTTTTTGAGTTAAGAAATCATGTTCTGATGACTGTTAAGTTCTGATATAAGTCTAAGTGCTGATATTAAATTCTGATTCTTTACTTGACTTATTTGTGGTTAAAATCTGTAACAGTCTTATTTTAATTCAGAATATGTTTGGGTGGAATATTAACAGTCAATATAATTAGGGTTAGTGGAACACGTCCATGCACAGTAATATTTACTTGTTTCTTGTGCGCATTAAACCCTATTTTACACTTTCAATGACTGTTTTTCTTCTTCCCAGTCTAGGGAGACGAGGTAGAATTATTTCTACCTGTCCGCATTAAATTATCCTCGCGTCTCCTAGCATTTTATTGCCTATATAAACCATCACCTCACATCAGCCTACACATCATTTCTTTTCTCACATACTCACTCTTTTTTCCTTCATACCAACACAATCATGGTTAACTACAATATGTTTTTAAACTATGAGACCTTCAACATGGAGTTGAGCTGTGAGGACTGGCAGCAGGAATGGCACGTAACTGTCATTCCTGATGAGATTTGGGACTCGGTTCCCAGGAGGTTCTCACACACCTCCTGTTCTTTTACATGGACTACTATTGCCATCTGGAGCGATTGGAAGAAGAAAGGCTGGAAGCTCTCCGCCAACAAGAGAGAATCATTCGACTCGCTATTCTTTTTGTAGAGAGTCGGAAGAAGAAATAATTTGTTTTCTTCTTCCTGTTTTTCTTCATCGTCAGCTTTGTCCAGCTTCTTAGCCAAGGACAAAAGCTGTTGATGTTACGTTTAGTAGCTTAGGATAGTCTTGTAATGTTCTGATGTAAATTTCAATTTCATGAATGTATTCTCTCAATATATTAATTGAATTTTATATTTTTGCAAGATTTTGTCTCTGAGATGTTTTGCAATTGTAATAACCCCAATTTTTTTTGGAAATTTTTGAAACCCTTATGAATAGTGTTTTTGCTGAATGGGAAAACTTTTCATGCCACACTATGTAGGGGTTCTAGTATGGATATTTTGAGATTTTATTAGTACTTTATATGGGATATAAGTGTATGTAAAGATCGTCAGAATCCAAATTCCGAACACTTTGATTTTCCCGGAAATCCACTAGATACGGAAAGAATTGAGTATAAGGTAACAGGATAAAAAGGATTTAAATTAAAGGATTATAAGAGAGGATCATAAAAGGAATATAATATATTGAGAAAGGTTAAGGGAACCTAAGTAATAAGATCCCGGGTATGATCCCTCAAACGATAAACGAAAATGAAAGTTAAGCGAACCATATAACAGATCAGCGGTCATTAGGCAAACAATTAGGAAGTTAATCAAGGGGATTAGAGAGGATGATGTCACCCAACCAATGAGAAGAGGACAAAGAGGGAAAGATGACATCATAGCATGACATAAGCATGACATGGGAAGGAAGGAGGTGTGGTTGAATTAGAACCACACAAAGTCCAAGGTTAAATAGGTAATTAACTAACACAAAAACAAAACCAAATCAACCAAGCCAAACAAATCATTTTTCACCAAAACAAAATTCTATTTTCTCATCACCAAGAACATTGCTCTCGGCTTTTTACTATTTCAAAGGGAAATTTTTTCAAAATCCAAGATCCAAGCTTCCTAAATTGGTAAGATAATTCCCTAGTGTTCCTTGTGCATAGTTATGGTTATATTATGAGTTTAAGCCACCAATTCATTCTCTATCTTCTTCAAGAAATCAATGAAGAAGACAATGAATAGTGACTTCAAGAATTTTAACTTGATTTTCTTGTTTTTCCTTTAAGATCCAAGCTTTCCTAAGACTCCTCAAGGCTTCTTAAGGCTTCCTAGCTACTCACACCACTTCAAGGAAGGTATATCATCTCCAAACCCTAGCTTTAATTTGTATACTAGGTTGATTTTGGTTGTTAGGGTAAAGAGTAGCTTGAAGCATGTTTGTTTAAGAGTTTGGGTTGGAATGGTGGTGATTGAATTGTTGAAATCTTAAGATTGGTTAAAGAATGTAGTATAGTTTAAATTCAAGTTTTAGGAGTAAGTAAATGGATTATAATGAGTTGGTTTGGGGCTGTTGTAATGTATTTTGGATGGAGTTTGGATTGGATTGTGAATTGGGGTTGAATTGTGGTTGTTTTGAGTTGGTTTAAATTTGGGAAATCGTGTAAACATAGCCGTCGTAATGTCCGATTTACTTTAGACTACTTTTGTTCATAACATTAGGACCCGAGAACCCCCTTCTAGATGTTGACCATTGCCATGTTTAGATAGCTCATGTTACGAGCTTCGTTTTGATATGTAGTTCGTTTGATTCCGATGTACGGTTTAGGAGAAACGACCGTTTTAAGTAACGGCGTTTCGCGAACGAAACTTTTCCCCTCGCCTTACTTTGAAACATAGGTTAAAGACCAAAAAGGGTTAATTAATGTATGAAACAATTATGGTAAGAGTGTTAGGCAGTTGGTAAGACACTCGCGAAGGAATCGCCTTAAAACTCGTAATGGTTAAATTATTAAAAATGGTATAGCCGAGGGATCCGAGTGACTTAAGAGAATCAGTAAGCGCAAAACGAGCGTCAGAGTCTAAGTTGGTTAGAGTATAGATTTACAAGTGACTTTGGTTTAATTCCAACTTACTTGTTATTTATAGGTTACCAGACTCGTCCCGAGCCATTCGTAACCCCCAGTCGCTCAGGCAAGTTTTCTACCCGTTATACTGTTGTTGTGATGTATGCACTTGTATATGCATTATCTTGTAATAGATGCATGATGGTTATATTAGCAAATTCTTGCGATATATTGTAGCATGTGATATGGTACATATGCATGCTTGTTTCGTATTCTTGCCATATATATCTGTTGGTTCAGTTGATAATACCTATGCTAGAAAATAGCGGTAATTTGCATATACCCTTAGTATAGGGACCCAAAGGTGAAAACATTTTCTAAAACCAGGAGTCGAGGATCCCGAGTAGATTTTATATATATATATATATATTTATATATATATGGTTATAGTTTTCAAAAACTATTAATCGAATAAGGTTTATTCGATAACTTTATTTTATTAATGAATATTACTTGAATATTCATTCGAGGATTTATGACTCCTTTTATTTTATTTAATGAATATTACTTGAATATTCATTCGAGGATTTATGACTCCTTTATATTATTTAATGAATATTACTTGAATATTCATTCGAGGACTTATGACTCACTTTATATTATTTATTTAATATTATTTGAATATTCATTTGAGGACCTATGAGTCCGATTATTTACTGAAATATATTCTTTGTTTTATTAAAGAATAAGGTGTCAATAATCAAACTTATTTTTGATTATTCAAATAAAGATAGTACTTTTGTATAAGTATATCTTTGGTTATTTAATACTCATTTCAAGTATAAGTTTTACAACTTCTACTTCAAGTTATTTATATAGAGATTATCCTTATGGGAATATTATTTAATAATATTCAGATATTTTCTAACATATCGGGACTGGTTTATTTTAATAAATCAGCAGTACTCCAAACATTCTTAAAAATGTTTTCGAGTCTTCAAAATGATTTTTAAAGTTAGAGTGGACCCCAAAACTCATTTTTTTATATTTAAGATCTTCCTTTCAAAGGGGATTTAAATACTCGCTCAAAACCTGGGGGATCCAGCTCTGTGGTGCATTTTACATTCGCAATGTGGTTGCTGTTTTGAGAAAACAAATGAATTGATTACTTACCCAACGTTCGGGAAGTAAGCCCATCTAATTGAGTCGGCATAAGCGACAGGCCGGGGTACGGTCTATCAAAGTGTAAGTGGCTGGGTGGCAGTCCATCAACGCGTAAGAGGCCGGGTGGCGGTCCAGCACAAGGTCCTTATGTGGTCAGGGTGATGACCGGTGGGGGATTCATCCATCTACTAGTAGAAAAGGTTACTTATTGGTATCTTTGCCTGATCAGCAAGATATCAGGTTATGCCAAAATTCTTTTCCTTTCTAAAATTCATTGGATATTACAACTCTGTTCATACTTTACATGACAGAGATTTTCAGGAAATATATGAGATATATATATATATATATGGATATATATATCAGGACTTAATGAAGTATCTCGTAACTTCATTATTTATAATGATATTTCAAAGATTGAATCTATTCAAGTCTTATCTTGTAGTCTCATCTGGGTGATGAACTTTGAAACTGATTATAACTTGAACGGTGGTAGTTCAAGTAGTATTTCGATATAAGTATATTGGAGTATCTTGTAACTTCATTTTTTTAAACTTATATCTAGTAAATGATTATCTTATGCATGACAAAGATTTTCAGAAAAACGTTGAGACAAGGTTAGATATATGAGATCACCTTGCAACGGTATTTTTATACAGTTATACACTGGAACTCTGTGTGTATTATGCATGGAAGAAGACTTCCCATATTTTGAAAAGTATATATGTATATATATATATACTGAATATTTTGCGACTTCATCGCATTAAGATATCAACTTGGTTCATTTCTTTTGACCAAGACTTTCATGAGTACTATGAGAAGGCTCATATATTGTTAATCATTATACATATTATTTTGGTGGGCTTGTTGCTCACCCTTGATTTCTTCTTTCATCACACAACATCAGATAGACAAGATGAACAGGACCAAGCTCCCAATTCGCGAGCGGATAGGAAACGTTCCGCAGTTTCCTATAGGCGTTGATGTCGCTGTAGCTGAGGTAGGAACTACCAATAGGCTAGGCTTTCAACTTTTGATGTACCAGACTTATGTATAATTATGAATTGTAATAATGGCAAAGAAATGTAAATTTATTCAGAAACCTTTTTAAGGTGTATTGACATATAATTGTGGAATAAAACGACTTGTGATTATTTTTGGATATTCATCTCTGAGACTATAACTTGTGGTGTGTGTGTTTATTGTGGGGTCACAGTATAGAGTAGTTGATTATGTATTAAGATTGGGTGTTATTAAGGGAAATGGAACTCGTGACTACCCGGATCCCCGACCCCGGATTTGGGGGGGTTACAGCAATTCTACTGCATTGTTAAATCCTGATATATCCATATTCTGATGACCATTTTAATTGCTGATATAAATTAAGTTCTGATTCTGAAATGTCGGTACTTGTTTACTTGATTTATTTTTTGGTCATTCTCACACTTTATATTTTTCCAGAAAATGGGTTTTACAGTAAAAATGATTAAAAAAAAGTGGGAACAGTTTAAATTTTGAATTAAAACTGACTTACCTCAATTAATGGGATTACTTGGTAAGTGGAACGGTTTTTTCCTTGAAAAACTGCATGTGATAAGTAATGATTACTATTTTCCCGTGCCCATTAACTATTCATTATTGCTGCATGTCTGACAGGTGTCCAACGGTTATTTTTTTCAACCATGTATAAGTAAGAGAGAGAGAGAGAGAAGATTATACAATCTTTTATTTACTTTTACACTTTATCTCTCTTTCTTTACTTTTACTCTCTCTCATCTACTGACATTGGTTTTCATACAGACATTTTATCAAATACCTTACAGGCAACCTTAATTCTCAACTTTTTCTCATGGCACCTAAGGATTTGATCATAGATGGAGCCAAGTTCGTTCCCAACAACTATGTTGCAATCCTAAATCATGATGAAGCTGCATCTGAGTTGTATTTTGTGCAAGATCTTCTTGCACACAGTAAAATTGGGTATGCATTGACCCAACCTTCAGTATTTTCAAGCCAACAAGTTCTGACGTTTTGGCGGACTGGGCATTTTGATAATGGTGGTGCAACTGGTACTCCCAGCATTATTTTTGAAGTCAATGATGATGAGCATGTGGTAACTCCTGGAACAGTTCGCAAGGCTTTACATTTACCAGAAGGCTGCATTTTCTCAACACCGGAGGAACCAGCTCTACAGTAGCTCATGGCCAATTTGGGGTATGAGCAGAGTTTGGCTAAGCTTGGATAGTTGAAACGAGCACATATCAGAAAGGAATGGAGCTTTTTCTTCGACTGCATCACTAAAGCCTTCGGGAATAAGTGTTCCAACTTTGATGTCATTCCAATAATGAGTCAACATATCGGGTATGCTATTATTAACCAAACTCATTTTGATTTTGCAAGTGTTGTGCTAGGTTTTATAGGGGATAGGATGATAGAGGAAAGGAATGTTGTCTACTTTGCTAGATTATCGTCAGCTTATATATAATTTTTGTTGTGCTGATGAACCTCAACCTACCACTGACTTATTTCCACCCTTTAAACTTGCAAAATGGGCTTTTAATGACTTGGTAAATGCTGACCTTAAGAAAACGGTGGTTAGAGCTTTACAGATTCCTCAGTCTGTAAAACATATCCTGGTAAATGCTGATCCTCAAACCTATAGATCTGTTTATCCTGATGTTCAACCTACCACCACATCCCAAACACCACACCAACCATCAGAACATACCACACATACATCCATACCTCAACCCTCTCTCAGAACATATCTCAAAACTTATCTCACACCTTCACAGACAGCTCAACCTTCATCCTCAGCATCTACTGTGAAGCCTTCATCTTCCAAGCCCAAGAGGACAAAAACTGTTCCTCAGACACCACAGAAGAGAAGGAGGATTGTTCTGAGAGATGAGTCAGACAGTGAGGAACAGGTTTCTGCATCAGAACCTGTTGTTAAAGAAGCTGAGAAGGTCCCTTCTCAGAAGGATTCTGGAATTGGGGGATCTAAGCTTCTCAAAAGGCCTAGAAGAATGACTTCTGCTGAACCTCCCAAGGAATCCCCACCTTCAAAGAGATACAAGAAATAGAGAGCTAAAAGGCCAGCTTCAGATGATGAGGAAGCAGCAGCTAAGGAAGGAGATCAGGAATCTCTGATCTCAAAAGAACCAGAATTTGCTGAAGCTACTGCATCTCCCTCTTCATTGTCCCTAACTCAGGAAGCTGCTACATATAAGGCAAACACACCATCTGTGTCTCCTGTACATGAAACTGTATCTCCTGTAGACCCAGGCACAAGTACTGAAATTGATATTCACAACCTGGTTGTGCCTGAGGTTCTCTACTTAGAAGCTCCAACAGCAATTAATCCATCAACAACACCTTTTCCTGATGCTACTCAAACTCCAGAATTGTCTACAACACCTTCTCTGCATCTAGATGTTGATGATCAGAATATAGGTGAGCATCAGGATATGGTTGTTGATCAGAACTTGGAAATAAATCAGCACTTAGAGGATGATGCTGAAGCCTCAATTGCTTCTCATACTGTTGTTTTATCAGAAGATGTTGATTCTGTCAATTATGATGCTTCAAATGCTGATGATACTGGTGATGCTGCTATTAATGCAGATGCTGATGAAGCTGGTCCTTCAGGACATGTATCTCAATAAACTGTTCATAAATCTGAACTAGTTAAGAAGTTTGTTATAAGAGTAGCACCAGTACCTTGGAGTGAAACTCCTAGAGGACAGGAGTGGACTAAGGAATGGAACTCGGTTACCTTTGTTCCATCTGAAAAGATTCTTGCTGAGCACTTGGAAAAAGCTGATGAAATGTTAATTAATGATGATTTCAAGACATAACTTCGAGTCACTGCATTGAGTACTAGACATCTTCAAGGTCTCCATTCAACAACTCATGCAGAGTTACATAAAATTCAGGAAGAATTGCTCAAGCAAGAAACGACTCAGAAAATTGATAAGAAAAAATTCTTCCAACCTACCTTTGACAGAGTTGCTTACATTGAGAAGACCCAAGAGAAGCAACAGTCTCAGATTGATGATATTTTGAAAAATCAAGCTTCTCAGCAATCTCAACTCGATGAAATCCAAGCCTCAGTGGAATTTTTTGTCTCTCTTCTCTTACCTGCTGATGCCAAAAAGGGGGAGAAAGTAATTAAGTCCAAATGCAAAACTGTTAAGACACTGAAGGGGAAGGATGATGAAAAAGATGATCAGGGAAACTCTGGAATGGGTGGAGGTCATGGTCAAGGTAGAAGTTTCTCATCCAGAAGAGCTGAAATTACAAGTCACAGGACAAGTTCTGATGCTGGAAAAAGAATTACTTCTGCTACTGGTAAAAGGATAAGTTCTGATGAACTTTTGGATCTTGATGAAGAAATATCAAGACAGTTATTTTTGAAAGAAAATCCAGGAATGGACTTAATAAGTCTGATGGAAGAAGAAGCTAGACTTAAGTCTGAAAAAGTCAATTCTAAATCTGAAGCTTCTGTTGGTAAAAAGAAACTTCCAAAGGCCAAAGGCATTGTGATAAAAGAAATAATAAATCCTGAAGCAACCAAGGCTAAATCACAATTGCAGATAGATCCAAGGTCCAAGGGCAAAGAGAAAGTTGGTGAACCTATCAAGGTTTATGTGCCTCCTGTGGATGAAGAAATTACTGTTGAAGATGCTGATCTTGCTCTGACTTCAAGAAAAATTTCTAAGACAACCTCGGACATGGCTCAAGTTGTTCAGAGTAAAGATATAGTTAGTTCTGATATTTCAAAGAAGCAAGTAACCTCTGACATAGCTCAAGTTAACTTGATATCAGAAGATAAATCAAAGGAAACCTCTGATATTGCTCATGTTAAACCTTCAAAGATACTCCTACCAGGATTCACCAAAGCCAAACAAACTCAACCTTTGAAGACTGCTGTAAGTGGTTTTGAAGCAAGAGTAGTTACGGGAAAGGAAGCAAGAGATAAATCTGGATTGGGTAGTGCTGATGAAAGAAGAATACATAACACAACCAATGATCCAACTTCCTTAAGTGAACCAGGTATTGGAGCAACTCCTGAAAGATTGAATCAACTAGAATCTGTACAGATGGTTTACCATACCTACTTGATAGAACACATCTTGTTGTACTTCATGACAGATGGTAGGGTTTATCATATAAGGGAAAATGCCATTCCACTAAAGTATTTTAAAGAATTGGAACATGTATTATTCTTACTTCAAGTGAATGACAAAATAACAGAAAGTGCTGCAAACTATTTGAAGAGTCAAATTCAGAAACAGAAAAGGCTTTATTCTGTTAAGTCTGACAGCATATATCTTCCAAAGTACAGAGATCACAAGGGTGATATTGTTGAGATGAAGCCTAACTCTGCTAAGATTATAACTACCTTTCTGGGTTACAAGGCTGTGGAATTCAATCTTGAGTCTGACAAGGCATATTTGATCAGACTGGATCAGGACATAAGGAAAGCTAAAACTAATGATCTCAGGGCTGCAATCTTTCAAACTGGTGAATATTCTGCAGAACTTAAAGATGCTAAAAGGAGGATGATTGATGAACTCAGATATGCTGAGAGATGTTTGTTAAAGAATTATCTCAGAACAACTCCTGACATCAGAGAGATTAGAAAGTGAAGCCAAGTCAAGATCTACAACTACTCAAATTCTGATATGTATACATACTGAAGTTGTTATCAGAAGTTAAAGTTGGTAAAGCTTTAAGGACTGTAAGTTGTAGTTATCTAGTCAAATTCTCATGCATTTGTACTTAATGTTTTTGACATCATCAAATATCTGTTAAACTTGTATATTATGCTAATTTACAAGTTGGGGGAGATTTTTAGATATATTTGATAATGTCATGTCTAATATGATTTATGTTTAGTTTTTCAGATCTTACTTAAATAGGACAAATCAGTACTTAACTAAAATCAACACTTATACTGAAGTCATAACTTAAGTCATCAGTACTTAAGGTTTAGGAGATATTTATCAGAAGATAATATAAGGACTTAAAGAAAATATTCAGATAAGGAAGGCAGCTGATTTACAGGAAGAGAAGATCTAGAAAAACGTAAGAAGAGATATGCATGAAGAAGGAATTCCGTGAAGAATGGAATACTTGGAAGAAAAGATATCTGATTGATATATTTTAGGAAGCAGAATTATATTCCATATCAATTAGCGATTATCTTGTAACTGTGTAGTATATAAACACAGACATAGGGTTTACACTATAAGTGTTATCATTATCGAGAAGATTATTCATTGTAACCCTAGCAGCTCTTGTGATATTTGTTCATCACTGAGAGAGGACAGTTCCATACTGTAACATAGTTTATTGTTTTGAATAAAGTTTGTTTTCTGTTACTTGAGTTATTAGAGTTCGATTTAATTGTGCTATACACTGTATTCACCCCCCTCTACAGTGTGTGTGACCTAACAGCCTTGAAGAGCTCACAACTGCTTTAAAAGTTTAAACAAACAAAACTACAGAAAAATTCTAACAGGATACAACCTTATATGTTTCTCTGAAAATAAGCTTGCTTAGTTGAATGTTCTACTAGCTGCACTTGGTTTACATATCACCAAGTTTATATGACAATAAGACAAGATAATAAAATAAAACATATCTAATCTAACTCCATGCTGCTTTACTACTCTATTCCAGCAGCTTTGAATATCTTCACAATTGCATGGAAATGGTAATGCTTCTTTGTTCTCAAATTCCTTCTTAACAGGCTGCCACATTCCTTTTGCAAACACCCAATGCATGTGACTGTGTTGTCACTGTCAATAGATATTTAAATTTGATCATCTGTTGGGTACATGTTTGTCATCCGTTGGGTAGCTTTGTTGATCATCCGTCGAGTGGCTTTGTTGATCATCCGTCGGGTAGCTATTTGTCACTTGACTCTATTTCACTTGTACAGAATTACAAGACATCTCATATTTACAATTAATCAATCTATTCTGCATATCCACTAGTAGTCAACATGACTCATATACTCCTACAGAATCTACACAAAGTTGTTTGCAGAAATGTGCTACAATTCTTATTTGTTACATAAGCTACTCACTCGATGGATGTCAATTGGTCATCCGTCGGGACTAAAAAGTTCATCCATCGGGACTATAAAGTTCATCCATTGGGACTATATTTGATCATCCGTCGAGTGCTACAAATTACACTAAGTTGAATCTACTAAGGTGTTTTGTTAATCTAATCATCAAGTACACAACATATTCCTAACAATACCTTCCAAATCAGAGTTTAGGAATAGAACAGTTAGATATAAACCACAAAATCCTTATTTTATTGTGGCAGTGTTTGGCACTCTATTTATACATGTAAAGAGTATCACAGTTTGTATGATGATTTTTATAAACTGAAACCCTCTTTAGTTAAAGAAAAATCTGTTTCTGTATGTATAAATACTGATAGTAAGAATGTTAACATAAATTCTGATATGAAGTCTTCTACTGCATATGTTAACAAACTTAAAGAGGCCAAAGGATCCAAGCAAGTATGGGTCCTTAAAAACACTAACTGATTTAAATTACTCATTGCAGGATGACAGGAGGAATTCTCTAGTCTTGGACAGTGGATGCTCAAGACATATGACTGGTTATAAATCCCTGTTATCAAATTTGAGGAGAACGCTAACCCAAGTGTTTCTTATGGAGATGGCAACTTAAGAAAAATCTTGGGATATGGCAAAATCAAAATTGGAAATGTCATTATTTAAAATGTAGCTCTAGTTGCAGGACTCAAGCATAATCTGATCAGTGTGAGTCAAATATGTGACAGAGGTTACCATGTCAATTGTTATGAGGAGCAATGTGAAATTGTCAGTAAGTCTGATGGCAAGATCACATTGACTGGTGTAAGACATGGTAGTTTATATGAAGCCAGGGTCTCCAAAAGAATTAATAATTCAGAAGTTTATCTACTGAGTAGAGCATCTGTGGAAGACAGCTGGAACTGATATAAAAGACTTTCTCACCTCAACTGCAACAATATCAATGAACTTGTGAGGAAAGATCTTGTAAGAGGATTTCCCATTACAGTGTTTACTCCTGAAGGCTTATGTGATTCATGTCAGAAAGCCAAACAAAGGAAAACATATTTCATGAGTAAAATTGAATCCTCCATTCTTGAACCATATCATCTACTTCATGTTGATTTCTTTGGTCCAGTGAATGTTATGTCAATTGCCAAGAAGAGGTATGTGCTCGTAATTGTTGATGAATAAACAAGATACACATGGGTGTATTTTATGCACACCAAGGATGAATCTCCATCCATTCTTCTTGATCATGTGAGGGAGCTGAAAAAAGGATTACAAAGTGAAGATCATCAGAGGTAATAATGGAACTGAATTCAAGAACAACTCTATGGAAGAGTTCTGTAAACTCAAGGGGATAAAACAAGAGTTTTCTGCTCCTGGAACTCCACAAAAAAATGAAGTTGTTGAAAGAAAGAATAGAACTCTGATAGAAGCTGCAAGATTCCTACCTACTTCTGGGCTGAGGCTGTGTAAACTGCTTGCTTTACATAAAATGCAACATTGATCAACAAGCATGGAAAAACACCATTTGAGATGGTGAAGGGAAAGAAGCCAAATTTGAAATACTTTCATATATTTGGTTATAAGTGTTTTGTTCTCAAAACTAATCCGGAGCAGCTTACCAAGTTTGATGTGAAAGCTGATGAAGGAATTTTTGTGGGATATCCATTGTCTACAAAATTCTTCAGAGTTTACAATCTGAGAACAAGAACAATCATGGAATCTATACATGTATCTTTTGATGACAAAAAGTTAACAGGTCTAGAAGATACAGATGACCATGATAAACTGAGATTTGAAAATAAAGTACCTTATGATGAACTTTTAAGTCCTGACTCTGAAACAGTAAATCCTGATATCACTCAAAGCTCTGAGGTTCCATAGATAAGTAGAAATTCTTCTGACATTGAAGCATATGTTGAGGGGGAGCAATATGACTCAAATCCAGAGACTCTACAAGTGATTCAACTCAAGAGACATCAGTAGAATGATCATCAGACTTATCTTCCTCAAATTCTGATGAGTTAAATACTGATAGCAATGGGAACACTGATTCAGGGGGAGCATCAGGAATCAATAGTTGTACTAATCAAAAAAATAACAGAGAATTCATGGATCAAGGGGGGTTTACCTTCTAGGAGTCAACTTTCATCTGCAAGAAAATGGTCTAAGTCACACACACCTGACTTAATCATTGGAAACCCTGACAGTGGTGTAAGAACAAGAAAATCCACTCACAATGAATGTCTCTACCATTCTTTTCTATCTCAAACTGAACCTAAGAAGGTTGAAGAAACTCTGCAAGATGCTGACTGGATCACAACAATGCAAGAGGAACTCAATGAATTTGAAAGGAATAAAGTCTGGACTCTTGTGCCAAGACCAAAGAACAGATCTGTAGTTGGAACAAAATGGGTGTTCAGAAACACAACTGACAGTGAGGGAATTATCACAAGGAATAAAGCAAGAATGGTTGCAAAGGGTTACTCATAACAAGAAGGCATTGATTATTGTGAGACATTTGCTCCAGTTGCAAGGTTAGAGGTAATAAGAATCTTTCTTGCCTATGCTGCTCATAAGAAGTTTAAGGTGTTCCAAATGGATGTGAAGAGTTCATTTCTGAATGGACAACTTGAAGAGGAAGTTTATGTTGAACAACCTCCAGGGTTCATTGATTCAAAGTATCCAGATCATGTCTACTTACTGGATAAAGCACTTTATGGACTGAATCAAGCTCCATGGGCCTGGTACACTTGCTCTATTTCTGCTAGAGAGTGGTTGCACAAGTGGTACAATTGATAAAACTCTCTTTTTATAGATACCATGGTAAGGACTTGTTATTAGTACAGATATATGTTGATGATATCATTTTTGGTTCTACTAATGATAAATAAACTCTGTGAGAGATTTGCAAAGCTAATGCACTCCATGTATCAAATGAGTATGATGGGCGAATTGAGTTATTTTCTGGGGTTATGAGTTAAACAGACTGGTGAAGGAATCTTCATAAATCAATCCAAATATACCAGGAATTTACTCAAAAGATTTAGAATTCAAGACTGCTCAACTGCATCAACTCCCATGGCCACTGCAACCAACTTAGATTTAAATACTGGTTCTTCAGTTGATATAACTAACTATAGAGGTATGATTGGCTCACTCCTATATCTGACTTCTAGGGGACCAGATATCATGTATATTACATGTCTCTGTGAAAGGTACCAATCTGATCCTAGAGAACCTCATCTATAAGCTGGGAATAGAATTTTTAAGTATCTCAAAGGCACCATGAATCTGGGATTATGGTATCCTAGAGATTCAGACTTTAAGCTAAATGGATATTCAGATGCTGATTTTACAGGATGCAAAATAGACAGGAAAAGCACTTCTGAAAGCTGCCAATTCCTTGGTGGCAGATTGGTTTCTTGGTATAGCAAGAAGCAAAAGTCAATTTCCATATCAACTGCAGAAGTATAATACATTGCTGCAGGAAGTTATTGTGCTCGGATTCTATGGATGAAGAATCAGCTGCTGGATTATGGGTTAGACTATTCTTCTATTCCTATATATTGTGATAATCAAAGTGCTATTGCAAAGACAGAAAATCCAGTGCAACATTTAATGACTAAGCACATCAGCATCAAATACCATTTCATAGGGGAACATGTGGAAGCTGGTACAGTGGAATTGGTAGGTGTTCCAACAGATGAGCAAGTAGCAGATATATTCACCAAGCCTCTCTGTGAAGCCGCACTCACAAGATTGGTGAATGAATTGGGAATGATATCAGGAAAATTCTCAAACTATAATAAGTAAGTCTGCTGATATTTTTGAAGCATGGTATCTTATTATGTGTCAGTACTTGCTAAATACTGATTATTGTGCTAAATGATTGATGCCATGCTAACATGCAAATTGTGCTAAATGATCTTATGTGAAAATTGCATGTTGAACTACTAATTGTGCTTACATACTTTGTTATTAGTTAAACTTGCTTTGACTAATAGTTTATGTCAGTAGTTGATAAATCTTGATAGTAATAATTAAAATACTGATAATGGTCAAACCATGATTGACTGTTATACTTCATTGATTATTTTGAATTTATTCAAAATAAATTATTCAACAGTATTTTTAATTAATCAGTGAGTGAGTGGAATATCTTTTAATTTCTTAAATGGGTTAGCTACTGATGCAAGTATCTTGTAATATTTGAGTATTTACATTGGAAACAGGAATATGAAGAGAGAAATTATTTTTTGTTACCTAGATATGTGTAATCATGTATTTACATTATGAATAATTATTACATGGTTAATCAAAGAGTCTCTTCAGTTTCTACCTTCTCTTCAATAAATACAACCCTCCACTCTCAAAACTTCTCACTGACCTTTCACTTCAAACACTCATATTTCAAGACTTCTTGAACACGACTCCTTAACTTCTCAAATGTTCATGGCTCAATGTTTGTTTAGTACTCATACTAATGCTGGGGTTTACCATCCAGTTTTTACATTTGAAAAGGGTCGTGTCTATTATGACCCTTGGGGACGAAGAATCAAGATTAACAATCAAATATTTAGTTCTCATGATGTTCCATCCTCAGTCTGCAAAGAGTTGTCAAGTGATCAACGAGTAGATCTCCAACTGTTTCAGTTGGAAATTAATCTTAAGGATGAACGCTTAATCGAAGAGGTTGAACATCAAAGACTTGAGTTGCAAGAAAACATTATCTCTCTCGCAAAGAATATCTCAAGAATTTATCATCATCGATCTATGAAAAAGGAAGCAGCTCTGAAGAAGTTGAAGATTGGATAGTTTCTAGGAATAGTTTATAGCTTGTGTTAGGACTATTTTATGATTCTGCTTTGTATTTATCTTCTTCATAATTAATGAAAATCTTTAAGCTTCTTTGCTATCTTAAGTGATTACTTGTTTACTTTTTTGTGTGTGTGCTTGAATGCTTTTAAATGTAATATCTAAATCAGTATTGCATACTAAACTTCAGATATTTTTAGTAGTGCATGTGAATAAACTAATCTCTGTTTAAGTTCATGTGACCACGTCAGTACAGATTAAGCACTACAGGAAGTAACTGTTGTTAAAGAAGAAATTTATGGAAGATTTAATTCTTAGTCAATAAGGATTATTATCTTTGAGTGTACTTAGCTATCCAAACATGTCTTTTTAAGACATACTTTTGAGACTTTATTTTTCTATTCAAGAAAGTTGCTCACACTCAATTCTTAAAGTTATATACCTTACATCTTAAATTTCTTCTCACAACTGAAACACTTAAATTCTTTTCTCAAATGTTGCCAAAAATCAAGTGATATAATTCTTGAATTATGTTCACCACTAAGAAACAACATTTAGTTGGTTAGAGACTACTTGCTGAGGTAGATCTTAATGATACTAACAGAGACACAGAGGTTTCATCAGTTTTTACTGAAGACTATTTGATAGCTTTCAATAAAAACATTCAAGTGTTAGTTCTTTCCAAGAAGAACAAGGTTTGAGATCATGGTACATGACTGTAACCTGATCAAATCCTCTCCAATTCAAATGGAGGTTCTTATTATTGATGAACAACAACTGTTATAACCACAGTATCTACTGTGAGCTTAATTATGAATTCACAAGGTATAAATACCGTTATTACTTTATCAGCATTTATTTTAAATATTGATTTAGTTCTTTCAGCATTTATTATATTTTTCATGATATAAATCCTATTGACATGATTACTTCTAGACCTCATTTAAGGACTACCTCGAGTTGTATGGTCACAGATCACCCTTCTTTAGCCACCTCTTATTTCTGTAGGACAATCTTTCTGAGCCTTTTTCTGTGAGATGTGTGAAAAGATTGAGAGAAAAATATAATTTAAGAGATGCATGATCCTTCCTGGAAAAAGGAGAGGTAGATGAGAGATAGGATTCGTAAGCCTTGTGAGGAAGCTTTGACTATTAAAAGTCATGAGATGTGTGGTGTGAGGAGTAGTGAGACTACTGTAAAAGAATAGAAAGATTAAGTTTTATTTGCTATATGTTTGCAGGTGCTCAGAGTACTAATGGAACAGATGCTGAACAACAGTCTGTTGAATCTCAAAAAAACTCTGATGTTCCAAAGGCTATTTATCTCCTTTCAAGTCTAAGTACTGATACTTTCTTGTAGTCCATACATTCTACTATTCCATCACATGAGATTATCCCTGTTTTTGTTGAAAATAGTCTATTTACTCTACTTTTCCATCACCTAAAGAAATCCCTGTTGTTGCTGAAGATGTAGTAGCACAACAGTCCATTCATAAAATTTCATCCATTTCAGAATCACCACAACATTCTATAGGAACTGAGGTTCGGGTAGTTAATCTTGAAGCTCCAATTCATTTATCTACAATACTTGAAGATGTGGAGTTAACTGCTGAAGGTGTGGAAGCTTCTAAAGCTACTGGATCTTGTACTGCACCAATTTCTCATTCTATTCTACATGTTGAAGCTGGTGATGAAGTTCAGCAATTAGTGCAAAATCCAGTTGCTATTAAACAATCTAATGATGGTGAAGAACCTAATATATCTAATACTATTTTATAGATCTTGAGGATGATCTTTTCTTCCCTGAAGATATGCCTATGCATATGAGATAATAGAAAATGAAAGAGTTAGATGCTAAGAAGAAGCAAGACTATTCTGATAATCTCTGGAATGCTTATTGGAAAGATGATACATATCCTATTTCCAGAACGCAAGCTGTTGCATATCTGGAAATAGCGGAACAAAAGATTACAAATCCTAATATCCCGAATCATCTGAAAGCATCAACTTTAGTTGTCAGATCCTTACACACAGTTCATGAAGCAACTACTACTCAAATCAATCAGATCAAAGAATCCTTGATTGCTTCAAAGCTTCTTACTCATCAGGAAATTCAGAAACAAATTTTACCAATAGTTTCCAGATAAACTGCAATTGAAGCCAGTCAAGCTATATTGGAAGCGATACAAGCTCAAATGTCTGATCAACTTACAAAAGTACAAAATTCAATGGAGCTGATTTTTTCTCTACTGCTTGGTGATGATGCCAAAAATGGGGAGAAATTTTTTAAATCTAAATGCAAGTAGATGACATTAACAAGTACTGATGATGAAAATCCTGATGTAGGTAATAAGGGGGAACAGAAGGAAAATAAAAGGAGAAGAGGTGAAGAGCTAGTTGGAGTTAGTGGTTCATCAAAAGCAATCACTAGATTTCAGTCTAGACAAGGAGGAGAAAGTAAGAGGAATGAAAGAAGAGTTGAATACTTGACTGTGACTACTAAAATGCAACAATCTTCACAAGTCTCAATTGTTGCTGATAAAGACCAAGGTATTCTGGAGAGAGAAACTGGTGCTAAAGCAAGTCAATATCTTCAAACTATGAAAGTTAAAGGAAGAAAGAAAACTCTGTTCTACAAGGATCCAAAGATTCAATTATTTGACTCTGAGGTGAGTCGAAGAATATTTGCAAAAGAAAATCCTGGAGTTGATCTTGGACAACTAAGACAAATGGAGGAAGACTTCAAAAAATCTATGAAGACAACAAATGCTGATATTGCTATTATTTCTCAAGTACTTTATGAAGATGATCCTTCTAACAGACCAACCAGAGGTATAGTTATAAGGGAAATCAGTCAGACAGAAGATGAAAGATCTCTCAGATCACAAGTTGTAACACCCCCAAATCCGGGGTCGGGGATCCGGGTTGTCACGAGTTCCATTTCCCCTAATAACACCTAATTTTTAATAAACAATCATCTACTGCGTACTGTGACCCCACAATATATACACACCACAAGTTATAGTCTCAGAGATGAATATCCACAAATAGCACAAGTCATTTTATTCCACAATTATAAACCATTACACCTTAAAAGGGTTTCTGAATAAATTTACATATTCTTTGCCATTATTACAATTCATAAATATACATAAGTCTGGCACAACAAAAGTTGAAAGCCTAGCCTACTGGTAGTTCCTACCTCAGCTACAACAGCATCAACGCCTACAGGAAACTGCGGAACATTTCCTATCCGCTCACGAATTGGGAGCTTGGTCCTGTTCATCATGTCTATCTGTTATTGTGTGATGAAAGAAGAAAGCAAGGGTGAGCAACAAGCCCACCGAAATAATATGTATAATAATTAACAATATATAAGCATTCTCATAGTACTCATGAAAGTCTTGGTCAAGAAGAAATGAACCAAGTTGATATCTTAACGCGACAAGTCGCAAAATATTTAGTATATATATACATATAAACTACTCAAAATCTTTGAAATCCTCTGACATGTATAATGTACACAGAGTTCCGGTTTATAACTGTATAAAAATATCGTTGCAAGGTGATCTCATATATCTAACCTTGTCTCAACATTTTTGTAAAAATCTTTGTCATGCATAAGATAATCATTAACCAGATATAAGTTGAAAAGAAGAAGTTACAAGATACTCCAATATACTTATATATTTTTTGAATACTACTTGAACTACCACCATTCAAGTTATAATTAGTTTCAAAAGTTCATCACATAGATGAGAATACAAGATAAGACTTGAATAGATTCAATCTTTGAAATATTATTGAATGAAATGAAGTTACGAGTTACTTCATTAAGTCCCGATATATATATATCCATATATATATATATATCTCTCATACATTTCCTGAAAACCTCTATCATGTAAAGTATGAACAGAGTTGCAATATCCAATGAATTTTGGAAAGAAAAGAATTTTGGCATAAACCCGATATCTTGCTGATCAGGAAAAGATACCAATAAGTAACCTTTTCTACTAGTAGATGGATGAATCCCCCACCGGTCATCACCCTGGCCTCATTAGGACCTTGTGTTGGACCGCCACCCGGCCTCTTACGCGTTGATGGGCTGCTACCCAGCCACTTACACTTTGATAGACCGTACCCCGGCCTGTCGCTTATGCCGACTCAATTAGATGGACTTACTTCCCGAACATTGGGTAAGTAATCAATTTGTTTTCTCAAAACAACAACCTCGTTGCGAATATAAAATACACCACAGAGCCAGAACCCTGAGATTTTTGAGCGAATATTCAAGTCTCCTTCGAAAGGAAGATCTTAAATCTGGAAACGAGTTTTTGGGATCCTCTCTAACTTTTAAAATCATTTTGAAGACTCAAAAATATTTTTAAGAATGTTTGGAGTAATGCTGATTTAATAAAATAAATCAGTCCCAGTATATAGAAAATATATGAATATTATTATTTAAATAATATTCCCATAAGGATAATCCTTATAAAAATAATTGAAGTAAAAGTTTTAAAACTCATACTTGAAATGAATAATAAATAACCAAAGATATACTTATATGAAAGTACGATCTTTATTTGAATAATCGAAAATAAGTTTGATTATCGAAATATTATTCTTTAATAAAATAAAGAATATTATTTAATAAAATAAGTAGAGTCATAATTCCTGGAATGAATATTGAAAATAATATTCATTAAATAAAATAAAGGGAGTCATAAGTTCTCGAATGAATATTCAAACTAATATTCATTAATTAAAATAAAGTTATCGAATAAACCTTATTCGATTAATAGTTTTGAAAACTATTTATATATATATAAATATATATATATATAATATACTGGGGAGCATCGACTCCCGGTTTAGAAAATGTTCACCTTTGGGTCCCCTACACTAAGGGTATACGCAACTACTGCTTATCTCTAGCATAGGTATTATGCAACTTATAAGCATTTGAATCAACAGTTAGATATCAATATTATGAAACAAGCATGCATATAAACCATATCAGCATGCTCTAATATATCGCAAGATTTGCTAATAATAATCATGCATCTATCACAAGATAATGCATATACATATATACATCACCACAACAGTATAACAGGTAGAAAACTTGCCTGAGTGCTCTGGGGCAGACTTAAGCTTAGAGTGGGTCCGGTAACCTATGAACAACAACATAAGCCGGAATTAATCCCCGGTCGCTTAAGAAACTAGACTTTAACCAATTAGACCCCTAACGTTCGCTTTCACGCTTAACGATTCACTTAAGTCGCTCGAGTACCCTCGGCTCCACCATTTTTAATAAATTAATCATTAAGAGTTTTAAGGCGATTCTTTCGCGAGTACCTTACCAACTGCCTAATCCACTTAACATAATTGTTTCATACCCCAATTATTCATTTAAAGTCCTTAATCAAGGTTTCAAAGTAAGGCGAGGGGTAATGGTTCATTCGCGAAATGTCGTTACTTAAAAAGGTCGTTTCTACTAAACCGTACTTCGGATTCAAGTGAACCACATATCAAAACGAAGCTCGTAACATGAACTATCTAAACATGGAAAAGGTTTGGAGGTGTTATACCTTCCTTGGAGTGATTAGAGTAGCTAAGAAGTCTTAGGGAGCCTCCTACAAGCTTGATCTTTCCAAAGAAATCAAGAACACAAAGTTAGGTTTTGAAGTTTCTAAAAGTCAGATTGAAAGAACTGTCAAAATGAGGGTCTTACGATGCTTATTTGGACGAGACTTGTGAACAATAGTTGTAGGCCATCTCAATACCTTTCTAAAGAGCTATAGAACATACTATTTGATTGAGTATTGAAGGAGATATGGTAGTTTGAAGTTGCTGCTCTGGTTTTGGCCGAGAGCTTTTTGAAGGAAATGAAAGTCAACTTGTATTTTGTGGTTTTGATTTGTTTTGGCTTGGTTGCTTTGTTTTGTTTTGTTAATTATCCTTTTACCATGGTAAAAAATGAATGGCTTAAAATCAACCAACCAATCCCTCCATTTATCATGCTTATGTCACAATGCCTATGTCATCCATTTGCCACATGTCTCTTCCTTGTGGTTTGATGATGTCACAATCCTTGGCTTCTTGTACAAGCTTGTCTCTTGGTCGCTTATTTGTTTTACGGTTCGCTTAACTTTCGTTCTCGTTCGTCGTTTGAGGGATCATATACGGGATCTTATTACTTGGGTCCCCCTAAAGCTTTCTCAATATTTCGTATTCCTTTTATGATCCTCTCTTATAATCCTTGAATTTAAATCCTTTTAATCATGTTACCTTATACTCAATTCTTTCGGTATCTGGTGGATTTTCGGGAAAAATCAAAGTATTCGAATTTGGATTCTGACGATCTTTACATACACTTATTTACTTTATGGAGTACTAATACGATCTTAGAATTTCCATAACAGTACTCCTATATAGCGTGTTCTGATAATTTTCCTTAATCAGCATCATCAGCAAAAGTTACTATTCATCCGTGTTTCAAAAATTTCCAAAAATTGGGGTTATTACAGTCTCCCCTCCTTAAAAGGATTTCATCCCGGAATCAGATAGAAAATGAATAGGGATGCTCTCTTAGCATTGCACATTATAAGTCTCAAGTAAATTTTCCCACATTGTGGTTCTACCACCAAATTCTGCCTAGTTTGATAATCCTTTTCTTAAGCAGTTGTTCATTTTCGATCTATAACCCTTTCTGGTTGCTCCATATAGGTTACGTCTGGTTGCATGCCTATGCGCTCATATGCCCCTATTTGTCTGGCATCCGAATTATACTTCCTTAACATTGATACGTGGAACACGTTATGAACTTGCTACATGTTCGGGGGTAGGGATAGCTCATATGCTAACTTCCCAATACGTCTTAATACCTCAAAGGGTCCAACAATTCGTAGGCTTAGCTTTCCTTTCTTTTGGAACCTCATCCATCATTTCCCAGGGAATACCTGTAACAACACTAGGTCCCCTACTTCCTATTCTTTGTCCTTTCGTGTCAAATCAGCATACCTCTTTTATCCATCCTGGGGTTGTTGTCATCCATCTTCTGATTAGATCCACTATGTCTTTGGTCCATTGGACCACTTCGGGTCCGAGCATCTTGCGCTCTATAACTTCATCCTAACATAAGGGAGATCGACATTGTCTTCCCTCAAGGATCTCATAAGGCGATACCTCGATACTGACATACGATCGATTATCGTAAGAAAACTCAATCTGCGTTAAGTGATCATTCCAAATTTCTTTCAAGTCTATTGTACAGACTCTCGTTATCTAATCTAGATCTACAGCTTTTGCTTCTCAATACCCACTCTTTTCCAGTTCGTAATCGTTACTACCTTCTGTACCAAATTTTATACTGATTACACTTTTGCTCGTTAGCGTTCTATAACCTTTTAATAATCGCGTCAACCTTAGTATCACGAATGCGTTAGAATCGGAATACACCATACTTGGTACCACTTCATCTCTAGCTGCCTCCATCTTCGAAAGCTTGGTCCTTTATATAGAAGTAAAAGAATTTATTGAGAGATCACTATGATCATGAACACTTGTTACATTACATAGTTAGTACAGAAGGTGGTCAGCCTTTAGTACTTGACAAGCAATTAAACAATAGATGGTATCCTACTAGGCTTCTATCACACAGATAGATAGTCATTCGGCAATACCTCCCCTTCTGGAAGGGTTGTTCTTCTTAGCTTATATGAAATGAAAAGGAGAGAAAAGAACGAATTGAAGAGAATTGTATATATAAAATATACTGCCACAAAATATCTGGCTTGGAATCTACCTCTGAACTATAGAGGTTTGTCATAGGAGAACAAAACATATATGTATATATATCAACATCAAGTATTATAGCATCGTATTATATGTGTCTGAATATTTACTATTCCGTCCATCATTCTATGGACCCATGCTCTTGCTCGAGCTTATAAACAATCACCGTTAAAACTCCCTCGATAGCGAAAATCGAATCTGGGATTTCATTCTAGACCTCCTCGTTACTAGAATTTTATGCTTGCACCGCACCCTTCCTCGTATAATAATACGACTCTCTATTGCTGAGAAGAAATAAATATTCAATAGGTAGATAATCGACTTAATTAGTCTATCAATGATAACTTATACATCACCATGACCCGATTAGTGGTACTTAATCTCAACATCCATTACTATACAACTCTCGCGGTTGTAATCGGCTCATTATTCAAAGAATCGTTGTTGCATTACTATAGTCCACCACGGACCTACTGTAGTCATTCGGTTTCCTTGGAATCTTAATAACTAACCATACGGAGTCCATACCTGTCGTATCGAATTCTTCTAAGGAGGTAACATGATCACCGCTCATGATTCATGAAGAACACTCCTGAACTTGACGCACATATGACATGAAGCATATAAAATTTCAGAAGAGTTTCAATGAAAGCAACGATAGGAGGTTAATACCATTATTAACCATATGTCTTTATTAGTAGACATGAAGCTCAAAGGTTCATTTAGTCCTCTCATAACATGGTCCTGGATTATCTCAAGATAGGACCTTCTAAAATAGATAGCCCGCTCACAGTGCTAACATGAATTAAATCTTTACCAAACTACTATTACGGTTGAGTATCGTACAAATCATCAGAAGAAATGTCAATCTTTCAAACCATAATACAACCTTCATGGCTTTAACCATCGTCACTGTATTCCTCTAGCACGTGTGCTTATAATTGTCCTCTTACACTTAAAGTGTCGGCCACCTCTTTGACCTTTCCTGATAGTAAAATTTCCTTACAATCAATGTCACTTTTTTTAACCACCTCCAAATAAATTTTCTACCTCATTTCAATCACTGCTTATGTGAAAATGCTTTTCTTAAGTCCTGGTGAGAAGAAAAAAAATCACCATTTTTTTCCATAAGTCATTGCCTTAGTCTTTAGATGTGAACATTGCCACGACTGACTCTCGATCATACTTAGGACGTCACTTATCTTGGGTCCTTCTTGTTTTCACCAATCTCGACCCTCATTGGGTCGATCTATACTTTCTTATGGTTCAACACGTGCCCCACTTGGCATTATTATAATTACGTCATATTTCCTTTATCAAAATTTCTATTCTTGAGAACTTTGAATATTACCTTTTCTCCTTGTAAGACCTCTAAGGTTATCCTTAAATCCTTCATCAGGTACACCCTAGGCACAGGGCATATCAAGATACCATTTACTAATACCAGAATCATTGTCTATATACTTCTGAAAAATTTCTCCACTGATCCTTAAAGGTTGTTGTTACCTTAATCCTTTCCAATTCATACTGTCAAAACTCATGCTTTCCCTATTAAGGGTGAAATTCCAACCTTTATGCATTCCCCTAGGATTCATTTCAAGTTATCGGGGTTTTATCCTTAATTCCACCTTTACAAGATACTTACACTCTTCCATGGATAAATCAAGTCATATATACTTGATAGATTACCTTATTCAATCATTCTCACTTCGATAGTCTATACTTAATTTCACAATAGCATCCTTATTCAAAATGAGGTCAATCCATATGGCCTCCAAAAGATAACAACGGTTTTTTTTTCGCTTTGCTTGCCTAATTTGGTAATGACAACAGGGATGTTCTGGAAGATATTGGTCGTGTTTAACGTGAACTTCTTCTTAATAATTCCTTATTTACTTTTGTTGTTTATCTCAACAGTCATCTCAATATTGGGATATCTTTCATACCCGGCGTCTCCCTTTCTGGGTATCAAGCCACCGGTCTTACACTTCACATTCTTGAAGGTCATTTCCTTCATCCAATTTTCCTAATTTCTTACTTCCTTTTCTCCTCAGTCTATCTGCGTCTCATTATTTATCCTTCGAACTATCTCAAGGTTTCCTCAAATCCTCCCAACTTACAGGGGATAAAATATATGTATCTCTTATGCCTTCAACCATCAATTTTAACTCATGGTGAATCACCCTCATCCTGACGATTACATACTTTTCTATTTCTATTGCTACGAGTCTTTAGGGTTTCCTCATACCCAACTCCCTTATCATTCCTCAAACTCTATTGCCTTTATATTCCTTTCCACTTCAGTTTCTTTTTATTTTCCTTTCTCTTATCATTATTTCATGAACCAACACAACATAAGCATTGATTTCAAACATCCTGTCATTCTGGATTCGTGTCCTCAGAACGAATCTTGACAACTTTTACAACTTAGATTCATAATTCATCATACTCGTCTGCCTTTGTTCTAGCTCTAAAGCTTTTACACTATCTCCATAACCTTGGGAAGTACTTTCCTGAAAATAATTGACTGAACTTAAATCAGTTTATTATAATCTCTTGCCCCGTACCTTCCTTGTCCTTTCACCAGCGGGTGGCCTCTCTCTTAGGAGGGTAAGTGACAAAAACAGTCTTTTGTGATTCGTCAATCATTTAGAATCTCAAATGATTCCTATATTTCCTTTAGCCAGGCTCTTGCCTCGACTGGGTCAGCTTGTTCCTTGGAACTCTGAGAGCTTAGCGACTTAAAGGTCCTGAAAGAATTTCTCACCACATTGTTTCCTCAGGGTGGTGGTTGGGGATAATAGTCTAAGTTCTATCTAGAAAGGTCCATAAATTATCTATAGGAGTACCGTCTCGGGTCTCCTTTCCTTACTCGACTTCTGTTTCCTTAGTCTGAACATTTCCTCCTCCTACCCATAATCGGGGTGATCCTACATGTTTTAAGTCCTCATTTTCCACTTCATTATGTTATGGGTTCCTTCTATCTTGATGGCGACCTCCCTGACTATCACGTTCAGGGTTTGCTCTAAATCTTATTCCTCAAACTAGCTTTCATCTAAGATCTCATCTTTAAGCTCTTGAACATTTGGAACCCAAATTCTGTAGGGATACCTCATTATTTCCTCATCATCTTTCTAGGTATTAATCTCTTCTCCGTTCATTGGTTCTCTGCCTCTATTCATCACTTTTTTTCTTGGCGCAATATGATCTTCTCCAATAATTCGGGCTGTATTGCAATCTCAAACAATTTTTCAGTACTGGCTCCGGTTACCTTCACTTCTATTTCCATTTTCTCAAAATCTCTTATAAACTTTCCCAAAGACATTATCATCTTGAGTCTCTCCTTTTTACTAAGGGCATCAGCCACCACATTGGCTTTCCCCGAATGATAAAGAATCTCCCAATCATAATTCTTGATTAGCTCTAACCGCCTCCAATGGCATATGTTGAGCTCTTTTTACGTAAAAATGTACTAGAGCTCCTATGGTTTGTGTAAATCTTGCACTTCTCTCCATACAAGTAGTGCCTCCAATCTTTAGGGAAAAACTATTGCCACGAGCCCAAGCTCATGGGTGGGGATATCGAATTTTATATTCCCTTAATTGTCTTGACGCGTACGCGATTACCTTGTTGTGCTGTATAAGAAGCACCCTAATTCCTTATGCGAAGCGTCACTACACATCACAAAATCTCCTTTTCCATCCGACAATGCCATCATAGGGGCCGTCACCAATCTTTGGTTCAGTTCTTAAAAGTTGATCTCGTATTTTTCTGTCCATTCAAACTTCTCAGTCTTACGAGTAAGCCGCGTTAAAGGGGCTACTATCTTTACAAACTTGAACGAACCTCCGGTAGTGACCGGCCAATCCTACCTCTGGTAGTCACCCTGACCATGGTCATCAATTCCTCAGTGGTCCTTTATTCATTCTTGTCAGGATCCTCCACAGAATCCTTCTCAGCAATAATCCCTTCTAGGACAACATCTTTAAACCGCTCAATATGAACATCATCCGGTCCCGTGTTAGGACGCTCTATCGAATCCACAATCTGATCTCCAATAAGTAATAAAACATCATCGCGCTGTTTCTCCTCAACCTCAGGGTTCGGAGTTCCGCTACCATATACGATAACGAACTACGCTTCTATCACGATATTTATAAGGGTTCCCCTAAGGGTTTTAACTGTCAGTACTACGTTAGGTAGTCCGACTATAAACTTGGCAAGAGTTCCTATTATCTTAGTGAGCTTATTATCTTAACGCCACATCATCTCTGAGGTTTATAACGCTTCGCTCTGATACCATTTCTGTAACACCCCCAAATCCGGGGTCGGGGATCCGGGTTGTCACGAGTTCCATTTCCCTTAATAACACCTAATTCTTAATAAACAATCATCTACTGCGTACTGTGACCCCACAATATACACACACCACAAGTTATAGTCTCAGAGATGAATATCCACAAATAACACAAGTCATTTTATTCCACAATTATAAACCATTACACCTTAAAAGGGTTTCTGAATAAATTTACATATTCTTTGCCATTATTACAATTCATAAATATACATAAGTCTGGCACAACAAAGTTGAAAGCCTAGCCTACTGGTAGTTCCTACCTCAGCTACAACGGCATCAACGCCTACAGGAAACTGCAGAACGTTTCCTATCCGCTCACGAATTAGGAGCTTGGTCCTGTTCATCATGTCTATCTGTTATTGTGTGATGAAAGAAGAAAGCAAGGGCGAGCAACAAGCCCACCGAAATAATATGTATAATAATTAACAATATATAAGCATTCTCATAGTACTCATGAAAGTCTTCGTCAAGAAGAAATGAACCAAGTTGATATCTTAACGCGACAAGTCGCAAAATATTTAGTATATATATACATATATACTACTCAAAATCTTTGAAATCCTCTGACATGTATAATGTACACAGAGTTCCAGTTTATAACTGTATAAAAATATCGTTGCAAGGTGATCTCATATATCTAACCTTGTCTCAACATTTTTGTGAAAATCTTTGTCATGCATAAGATATTCATTAACTAGATATAAGTTGAAAAGATGAAGTTACAAGATACTCCAATATACTTATATCTTTTCCGATACTACTTGAACTACTACCGTTCAAGTTATAATTAGTTTCAAAAGTTCATCACATA